>NW_009708335.1:4820-16981 GCF_000703405.1 Apaloderma vittatum | reverse complement strand
CAGCTGTTTTTATTTAAAGGAAAAAATGGCTGTAAATATGATGAGTTCTACAGCAGACCTGGAAAAGGGGAGAACTACTGAGTTAGCTTCAGCCCTGTACCTGCAAGCTTCACTTATGGCACTTACTCTTTCCTGACCTGAACTGTTCCAGAGAGAGAGAGAAAGCAATAGCTGAGCTCCGGTGGGGACAGACCTGAAGCTCTCGTTGGCCTTTGAAAATGAATTTAGTTTGTCTTGGGGATTAGAAGAGGTGCAACAAGTGCGATTTGTGCTTGTGCCCAAGTTGTCTGCCACAAATTGCCTGCCTCCTGCGTTCAGCCCTCCGGAGAGGGACAGTCACAAACAGAGAATTTGATATTCAAGTGAGCGGACAACAAAAATGTGTTTTAATTTTGCTTCGTGTCATCAACTACCATAAAAATGGATTTTTCTCTTTCTTTGCCTTTTCTACTTATCCATTTATACCATCCTCACAAATTAATATTACAGGAAAAATTGTTACCAGGAATAAACTACCCAGACTCAGTGTCAGTGATACCACTGTTTAAAAAGTGTTTAAAAATCAAGCAAAAGTATTTAAAAATCAAGCAAAATATTACAAGTGGGTATGAATGTTACGTTGTAAGTCAGAAACCATACCAAAGATCAATTATTAATTACAAAGTTTCACGTTATTTACCTAAGTCACTTGCATAACAGTTGAAAACGAGGGGAAAAATTATTAAATGTTCTTTCTCTAAATGGACGTGCTTTTCTTGGTCTAAAACAAGAACAACAAAAAGCTTTAGGAACTGGAAAAATAAAGAGCAAGAGCTAAACTCTCTTCTTGTTTGCACCTGCCAAGCCACACTGAAGTCGGCAAGCTGGCGTGGCTGTAAACCCAGCGAGAACGTCAATCTCTGTTTTCTGCTGTAGAGCTCACACTTGCTGCCTGAGAGGCAAGCTGATGGATCTCAAACCACACAAGTCCGAAATCCAGATTTCTGGGTCAGGATGCTCTCGCCTGTCAGGCAAGGTGAGCACTCGACAGCATCTAGTTTGATGAGAGCCCCAGAATCTTGGAATTCAGCGAAGGGTTTTAATGGCCAAATATTTTATTTTTTTTTTTTTTAGACTAAAAGTGGTCTTCTGCTTGTGTAGAACTTGGTCACAAGTCCTTAATGTTTAGATAGCCGTTTCGGGTTTGTTAGCCTCTTGTAAAATTAGTGATCACTTGCCACTTTGGTATCTGGTTAGTAGATCAGATTCTAGCCGCCCTCCAGAATGGATGATTGGTTGTCTCGGGCTTCTTGAAATCAAGTCATCTATCTTTCTAACAGGAAAAACCTTCTGTACTTCCTGAAATGCATGTGCAGATTGAAGTCAGAGTTCATTCGTGGCTGCAGTCATGGTTTGGTGCTGTACTTGGTTGGTTCATAGTACAGGTCTGTGACACATTTGAAGACTGAAGGGAGCAAAACTAGATGTTTGAGTCTGGAGCTTGAAAGATATGAAGATTTTAGTGCAAAATCTTTGCCATTTCTCCTTCTCTAAATGCTACCTTTTCCAGAAATGCTAGGAGGAAGAAGATAGATAGACACTCCTGCCTACAACTTCCTCTCTTTGCCTGAAGAAGGCTTCCAGTGTTCAGCCAATCTGCTATGGTGCTTGACCTTGAAAATACATAGCACTTGGTGCTCTTATGTAGAGTTTCTGGAGCTATGACGTTCAACGTGACATTTCCATTCCCTAAAGCCAAGGTGTAAGACCTGGGGCTGGTCCTCATGCACAGAGTGCTCTCCTCCTCTCAAAGATACCCGTGTGATAGATGGGGATGTGCGAGGTGCTGCTTGGTGTGACGTGAGGGCTGTCTGAGAGAGTAGCTGGACTGGGTTGAACTGCTTGGCATGTATTATTCGGGCAGTCTAACATCGAGTTTTGGTACCACGGTTATAGCAGCAGCTTTTACACAGGGAACAAGAGAAAAAGTGAATCTGATTTTTTTTTTTTTTTTTTCCGTGAACAGTCAAAAGCCTTTGTCTCTGAAGCTTGCACAGAGTTACTAATTCAGAAGAACTTCAGCATTGATTAAACAGGTCACATCTGATGTATTATGCATAAGTGAGCCTAAAAAGTGCTAATGTTCACAAATAAAACAAATACAATGAGGTGATACACGTTTCTTCCTGCAAACCAGCAGTCACTTGGACTCAACAAAGAATAATTAATACAGTTCTGAAAGATATGCTGTATAATTCCATGAATGCTTAAGGCTAGGATGAAATAATACCCTATATTGGTCTTGAACCACAATGAATAATATGATTATTTTTACTTTGTAAGAGGTCACAACAAATGTTTGAGATTTAAGCTGCCATAACTACAAATTTAGCAGAAAGTAGGCATTTAATGATAGATTTCATTACTGTGGTTTAGGTTTTATTTTGAATGTTTGTTTTGTCTTAAAAACGCTAATGCTAAAATGTTGTCTCAAATCTTTATTTTCAAATTACTTATTATATCACCATAAATTACAGGGTGCAGTAAAAGCCAGATTTAAAAGGAGGCGTACTTTACTTTCTCATATTTCTAAAAATAGCGCAGCGCTTATGAAACAGGAGTCATCATTAAGAAAATAAGTTCTTTTTATACGACTGAAGTTGCTAGCGCTGAGCTAGTGGCTTTCCTCCCAGTGGCACAATGGACGGCTCCAAATTTAGGTCTATAATGGTAGAGGTTAACTTTAGGAAGTCCGAGTAAAACTGTAATCTGTCGCTCTACCGCAATTATAATGTTTTCTCTCAAATGATAGTGAAGCCCCTGGGGTGAATGCTAGCAAATACCTTGTAAAGATGTCCTTACGGCTTTTATTGTCGTGATGCTTTTGCGTTTTCAGCACATGTTATTAGGTTCAGCGCGAGACCAGAGCTGGGACCCCGGGCGGCTTGGAGGCTGCGGGCTGCAGCCGCTCCCGGCGCTCCGCCAGACGCAAAGGGTAGAGCACGTCGTCAATAGCGAACGGATGCATATGCCACGTTGACAAGATGATGGGTAAACAGAGCTTAAGGGACACTCGTTAAACTCGACATAGCCAAGAACGAGGCTTTGCCGTGATATTTTTAGAAGGCTTCAGCCTAAGGAAAACATTCACCTGTGTGACCTGAGGAGAAATCTAGAGAACTGGTTGCTGTTTTAGCCATCAAAAAAACCATATGTGCATCTTTTTCAGATGCCCTCATCAGTTCTCTCCTTCCGGGCATATTTTTGGAGGATTCGCACGTCTCCCCCTGCGGATCACAGTATCCTGCTGGCTTGTCACAGCGAGGTGGGACCGCCACGCATCAACCCTGAACCTGGCTCGTATCTCGTAGGTGCTCCTTCTCTGGGTTGCTGAAGGAGCTCTGCGAGAGCGCTCCCGCTTGCTCCCTTCGTTCATGGTATAGTGCCTGTAAGCGGGAACCTGAAGGACGTGGTGATTCCGTGTCACCTCCTGCCTGGGGGTGACAAGAGCTGGGTGCCTGCCCGTGTTTAGGCAAGAGAGCTCTGGTGAGAGCAGGAGGCTGGGGATGCACTGGAATAGGGGTGCACAGGCAGCAACACAGGCGGGAAGCTGGGGGACTGTGGCTCCGTCGGGGCTTGGCCCACGCAGCGTGAAGGGTTGGGGAGCCCCAGTGCCAAAAGTGTCTGCGTCGGCCAGGGAAGGGGTCACTGCTGGGCTCCGGGGAGAGGAGCAGCGCCTGATGAAACGGGGTTTCCGAGCGGCTGTTCGATAACAAGTTCTTTTAGGCGTACCCTAAATAAATGAAAATGCAGTGGGGGATCTTTCTTAGCTAACTTTCACCAAAGCAAGTAGGTGGCCTGTGCTGCTGCCCGTTCTCTGTCAGGGAGACAAAGAATCTGGGAGAAGCATCAATCTGTTTCTCTTCACAGGGCTGTCTCTTCCCCCCTTTGTCAGTCAAAGGTGTCAATGTCTCTCCCCTCTATCCTCCCCCCTCCCCAAGCTGAGTAGTGTCAGTCATTCCTGTTTTTTTCTTTTTATTAATGATTTTGCAAGGCTATGTCATTACTGTGCTATACATTTTTATACAGATGGCACGACTGTGCATTTTAATGGCAAATCTGTTTCTCACATAACGCCTGAACTGCAAAAAGACTTTGACAGACTGGTTCAAGGAAAACAAACTGGTTTTAAATGTAGCAAAAACTAAAACAATGCCTTTTGGCTCTCCTAATCATCTGAACTCAAAGGATGATTTTATTTGGAAGTCAGAAATCTTAAGGAGAAGAGTGGACCAAACTTGCATGTTGAAAGAAAACCAGACGAAGGGGAGAGAGAGAGATTCTTCGTTCGCAGGCTCTGTGTTTTGTTCAGCAAGACGCAGAGGATTCATCTTCGATCCTCAAACTAAGCATGTTTGAGCAAAGCTGGAGACTTTAGGACCTGGCATGGTTTGGACTTCAGGTAGAACCGCGCTATTAAATTTATAAATGTGAAAAGTAGAAATGCAAGGGGGGGGAAAAATCAATCAAAAAATGAAAAATCTGTATATGTTACATACCACCAATAGCAAAGAGCAGAATACGTATTATTTGTCCACTTTGGGAGAAGCCTGTTTCTTCTTTGATCATCTCCTTTTGAATCTTAGGTTCTTTTAAGCCTACATAAATGCAATGAGTTCTGAATGGTCCGGTCATCACCATCCTCTGAAGTCGCACATCAGCTTCTGCTTTTTTTGCTATGCATGGAATATCTTTTCCTTGCGATTGATATATGGACACAAGTCACAGTAGCCCTACTTAGACATCGTGTGCTTTGGTACCTCAAATGAGGAATGTTAGTCATTTCCATTTGCTCTGCTCAAATGTATTTACTTCTGTGGATTGGCTGAGGTCAACAGGGAGTTGCCAGTATCTCAAAGCACTTGCATGTCTGAAATTTCACAGCCTTGATGCCTTTACATCGCAAATTTAAAGGACTTAACAACTCATTGCGTCGGCACTTAGGTTTATAGTGAATAAAGCTTAGTGGTTATATGGAAAAAGATGAGCAGGAGGAAGGTGAGGAGAAAATAATTCTTATTAGCACTGCAAACTCAGATATTCCCTGAGGGCCTCAAATAGCAGCAAACTCTGTCTGTCATATCGTTGGGTGTGTTCTTTTCTATGCCTGGCTGTAGTGAAGCGTAAGAACAGCGATGTTTAGAAGTCTGTAAATGTTTGCCTTATCAACATTTCTGGAGCTACGGAAAATGAGTACGAGATAGAAAGCATGGACAGACCTAACTGCTGTTGTTGGCATCTCGGTCTCTGGAAGCAACCCGAAGGTCTCTGTAGGTAGAAGGGACCACTAACGGCTAACGATGCTCTGAGGTGCTGCAAAGACAATGTAATGTATAGGCGTTTTCCTCTTGCTCCCTATCTTCAGCAGAAATCAGTATTTTCTGCTGTTGCTCTCGATCCAGTAGAGACCCAGAAATGACCAGATCTCGCTCCCGGGATGTTCTCCTTTTTGTAGTCTGGCTGCCTGCAAGCATCTGCTTTTTGATAAGCCAGTACTTGAGCAACATCGCAAAAATTGAGGTGGAGGAAAAAGCACTTGTTGGAGTGTCTGCTCCCTCTTTCTTCTTCCAGTCTGAATGTTGAGCTAGCGTCACACTGAAATCACATGGTCATTGACCACAGCTGCGTTTTATATCCGCTTCCGCAGCATGTGTGTAGGACTATAAACATAAATTATTGGAGAGTTGTTTCAAGAACAACAGTGTATATAATTAAAAAAGCATCATTTACAGCATTCTTTCATGACAAAGTGTTATGTCACTTTTGTTTCATCATAAATAAAAGGGGCGTTGGATAAATTCTTGGCATGATGGGAAAGCTGCCAAACATGAATGTGGCTTGAATTTATTGGAAATCATTATTATTTTTATTCGCCGTGTTATTTAGGAGGCATCCTTTTGTGTGGTGCAAGTAACTTCCTCTCTCCACCCTAAATATGTGGCAGGTGAAAACCATTGCACTGAAACATCACAATGGTAGTTTGTTTTCTTTTTTACAAGTGATTCCACATTTTTTTTTCCCCCTGAAGTATTTTTTCTTTATGAAGACAGTTCTCTAGTTCTAATGTGCTTTTTAAATTATTATTTATTTTTTCCCCCGCTAACTTGAATGTTGTGCGTGCTTCCAGGACTGTTTCAGGAAGGCTGGGAGGGGAGAGATGGCGCAAGAATACAGAGCAGAAGAAATGGAGCAGAGATGAAAATGTTGAGCTCTGTGTGCAAAAAGCTGTACCAGTAGTGTGAACTTGGAGTAGGCGATGGTTTTGTTACGACCTAGTGGAACAAGGCTGTGTTTTCTGCCTTTTAAACTGTGTAATTTTGGAAGCAGCTAGTAATAACATTTGATGTGCAAAATCCAACAAGGGTTTTGAGTTTTCAGGTTGCAGTTAGTAAACAGCAGTTGGGGAGATGATGTTCAGGTCAATGTTGAAAACGAAGCATACACGCTCAGCTGGGTACGATTGTTACTGGTTCCTGCAACCAGTCATTAACCTGTATGAAGATAATGATTGGTAACTTCTTGAGATGATATGGAAACTACGGGAATACGTGCAGAAACCTTTCAGAGACGTCTAGGTGAAAAATCACATCAGCCATGTCTGCAAACCTTTTGATTGGCCTTTCCCCTCCCACCCAAACCCATCTTTAATGACTCTTAGCAATAGCATTTACAGGCTTGTAAGAGTTTAGCTGGTATCTCGCTTTCTTTTGAAATTTTTACTTCTTATTTCATAGCTCTTGTAATCTGTACTTGTACAGATGCTCACTCACGTGAATTTGTGCTCGATGTAAAAGGATGAGCAGAGGCTAGCACTTTAAGCCTTGGCACCATGCTCGTGATTACCTTGTCAGCAACAAGGGAGCATAATATCTTTCAAATAATGAGATATATAGTACCTGAGGGGGCGGGGGTCAACTGGATCAGAGCCGCTTAATTCTGAGAGAAGGTGGCAAGCATAGCTCTGATTTGCAGTGGATGTTTTAAAGGGACTGCTTGGTACTAAAATAGTTCAGTGTAGAAACTGGAAAATGTGCAAGGGCTCCTGGCTTAATGGATCAGGGCAGTAAGAGATTCAAGTCTATCCCCTACCTGTGCCCAGAAGATGGGTGGCATTGGAGGTGTTAAAGGTTACGTACTGTCTGTTCACTGTTTCTCCACTTACTCTGTGAAATGTTCATGAGCAGATAGGTTGTGATGATGACTTGGTGACGTTTTCTACATGTTTTGTTTTGGCTGATTACTTGTTTCTCAGTGGAAATGGATGTAGTTTTGCTTACCTTGGGATTGTCACAAGTCACCTGCTGTCAGAAATAAAGATAGAATTTCACTCCAGCGATACTTGCCCAGAGTAAATGCCTGTGAAATTGTCCAGTCCAAGGGGACTTGTCACCTCTCTCCTCTGAGAACTGTCTGTCTGTCTGTCAGTCTGTCTGATCACCTACCCCGGTTGCAGCAGGGCTCCTTTCTAGCCTCAACCTTGGATTTTCTCTGTGTGGAAACCAGGCACAGGTGCTCATAGAATCATAGAATTGTCAGGGTTGGAAGAGACCTTGAAGATCATCTGGTTCCAACCCCCCCGCCCTGGGCAGGGACATCCCTCACTAGATCAGGCTGCCCAGAGCCCCCTCCAGCCTGGCCTGAAAAACTCCCAGGGATGGGGCTGCCACCCCCTCTCTGGGCAACCTGGGCCAGGGTCTCCCCACCCTCATGGTGAAGATCTTCTTCCCAACGTCCCATCTCAACTGACCCATCTCTGGCTTCAATCCGTTCCCTCTAGTCTTGTCACTGCCCGACATCCTCACAAGCCCCTCCCAAGCTTTCTTGTAGCCTCCTTGAGATACTGGAAGCCACAATAAGGTCTCCTCAGAGCCTTCTTTTCTGCAGACTGAACAGCCCCAACTCTCTCAGTCTGTCTTCATAGGAGAGATGCTCCAGCCCTCTGAGCATCCTCGTGGCCCTTCTCTGGACACGCTCCAGCACATCCAGATCTTTCTTGTGCTGTGGGCTCCAGAACTGGACACAGAACTCCAGGTGAGGTCTCACGAGAGTGGAGTAAACGGGGAGAATCACCTCCCTCGACCTGCTGGCCACACGTCTCTTGGTGCAGTCCTCAGCCCTAGGTGGAGGCGAGATGTGGCCAGAAGCTCAGCTCCACACCTAACATGGCCATTGCTGCTCCCCATAGATGCAGCAGGCAGATCCTTCTGCTGGAGAGAAGCCCTCAGCCATGGAATTAATTGCCCAAGTAACACTTGTGGGGTATCATAGTTACAAACAGCAACAAAGCTGTTGTTCACGAGATAAGTTGTGTTTCCCCTTTTTATTACCAGTGCATTAGGAGAACTAATTAGCAGCACCTTGGAGATTTCCCGTCTGGGAATCCAGGCTATAAATATCTGCACTGCTCAGCAAGGAGCTCTGCGGAGTGGGACTGTATGGGAGATGCTACAGCTGGTGAAACAATGCAGCTTCTATGTAGGTGTCTCCGTTAGATTAAGAGAAGCTGTAAAGCCACCTCACTGAAAAGTGGTTGTAATTTTTCATCAAAACATTTTTTTTAATTGAAAAAAATGGTTTCAATTTGCTGGAAAAAACTAGTGCGGTGAGCTTCTGCTCTGGTTTGATATTTCTGTTCTCTTTCTCTTAGGAAACCAAAATAATTTCACTTTTATCAGCACAAAAAACAAAGGAATTGGAAGGATGTGGATAGGAAGCGAATAGTGATCCTTGTGCTGTTGGGCTTCAGAAATTGACCTCTCTTGTTTCTATGTGTTTAGTAAAGATGCAAATAGGAAGTTACAAACAAAGCTTTGGGAGTGTGTGGGGATTTGGGGAGTTTCACAGTGGCTGGATTCAGATGTTTCCTATGAGGCTGATGGAAAGCACAAACCTTGCCCAAAGGGCGTCGCAGTGTGAGAGCCTGGCTTAGACACCTTGCGTTCCCGTCCGATGGATCCCAGCCCTCCCTCTTGCCTGAAGGTGCAGCCTAGGCAGACTGGGTGCCTAATTTTAATTTTGGCAGCACAAACGTTGCCAAATGTTCGTTTTGTTCATTTTGCGTGCATGTGTGCGACTTCAGTAAAACTTGAGGAATTTTTAACCAACTTCATGCCTTAGTCGTATTGATAGAAACGTGGCTAGAAGTGAGTTTTGATCCTGACTTAATAAATGTTAAAAAGAGTGAAATTCATAAAATGCTGTGATGAAGGTCCTGAAGAAGCAATGTCTGTAAAGTCATGTCTAGCACTGGGAAGGTGGATATGAGCTGCTTGTGTGTTGGGGTCTTTTTCTGTTGCAAGAGCTAGAGGACCTAGAGCTCGTTTAACCAAGGTCAGCTTGATCCTTGTTGCAGAAAGTCAGGGGCTTGAGACATGAGCTGCTTGGGCAGTCTGTGCTGAGGGGAGACCCTTGCGTGGTCACCGTGGTTCCTCATAGCTGGGGGAAGGCTCCCATTTGTGTCTGTCTCACGTTGCTTGCCAGCAGAAATGTGCCTTGATGGGAAGCTGAGGGCTTCAGATGACTTGAAACTCAAAGCTGCTCAGGGAAAGGCTTAGCCCGTACTCAAATTTTCAGATTAGCCGTGTCTGCCTTTTCACGTCTCTGGAGTTTTGTATCTTTGTAGCTAATGAAAAATATACAAGCTTCCTTACTTTAGAATAATTAGTAAAGTTCTAGAAACCTTCCTGCATTGTTGTTTGCAGAAGTACAGACTTCTTGGGTCAGGAGAACTGCAGAATCCAGAGAGAATAAATGGCATTAACATTTTAGCAGTTGTGTGACCCTTGTGCACGCATGTTTGCTATTATTTCTTGGAGCTCCCTGGATGATAAGCATGGTATAAAAAATTTAACCATAAAAAAAAATGTTTAAAGGACCGTTATGGGTCTGACTAATCCCAGAAAAGCAAGGAAGTTCAGTGTTCAGCTGACTCCATCTGTAGTTGTGCTGGTTTTCATTAGTGAAATTGGAGTGTCGAATGATGCAATTCACCATCAGCTCTGTATCACCCAGAACCAGAACCTTTTTGCTGATGGTTTTTAAAATACTAGACGTGTAGGGCAGGAAGGACCTCAAGAGATGTCAACCTCTGCAAGGACATGGAATCAAATGTTTGTGCTCTATTAATGGCATGTGCCTGCTGAGGTTTTAACCAAAACTCACGGAGAAGTACAGCCCGCAGTTTTTCCCCCCTCCCAGTATTTTTTAATCTGTGGCCAGAAACCCAACCTGAATCGTGTTTAGATAGCTCATTCTTCTCACTTACTGTGTTGATTCCTGGGCCTTCAGACCAGTTTTTGAACACCGTCTTATTTTCCGTATCAAAATACGGTGCCCCTCTCCCATGAGCGAGGAGTGAGGTCCCAGAACAGATTGCCAAGAAGGTGGTGGTGACCTGACCCAGCAAAGGTTGGAGATGCTGCCACTTGCATCAGGTCAGCTGAAATACTGTTTCTAGGATGGGCTTTTTGGGCAGAGAGTGAAGTTTCGTCTATGACCTGTTCATTTAGATGATGATCCTTGTGTATGAAAGTGCTCTTGGGCTCCCTTCTCTTCAGCTGACTGCTACGTGCATCCGAACAAAAATAAATAAATAAATAGGCTTTATTGGCCAAAGTTGTGCTAGTTCCCCTTTTTGAATTTGCTTCCCACAGCAATTCTAGTGGACCAAGAATTGTGCATAGATGTTTCCAAGAATGGTGAATAAAACCAAACTGTAAGTGGCTTGCAGGCATAGTCAGAAGGAGATCTAATTTTCCAGATTAGTCAAGCAGAATTAATAATTCACATTGAGTAATGTAGAGCAGTCTCCCGGTGTTTTAAGAAGAAAGACAGACCGCTTTATCAGTTTGTGCTGATAACCTCCTGTATTTTTCACATCACATTATATTTACCTTTTTCTTCTTTCCCTCATTCCTCATCTGTGATTGTTTGTTGCAGTTTGCTGCGTTTGTCTCTTCACCAAGATGTGCGGAGCAGCTCGGTGCCTGGGAGCTGCTGGGATGTGTGGCAGAAAGGGCTGGGGCTTAGCTTGTCTGGAAGGAAAGCCTGTTGCAAGTCTGGGGTCAAACCCGCCGTGTAATTTTAGCTTAATTCAGTTGCTTTCTAGAGTCGCTTGGGATTTACACTGGAATGAATTTCGTCTGATAAAATAGAGTGCAGAGCATCTGTGCCCAAACTGAACAAAATGTAGATACTTCTGTCCCTTGAGGACACTCATCCCAAGTGATGATGGAAGAAATCAAGGAGCTTTGCGTTCTGGCAGGTGATTCTCAAGAGCTATTAAGCTGACGGAGATGAGAAAAAAATAACAGCACAGTGAACCAAGATATTCCAAACACATTAGAACTGACCCACTGAAAAAAGGTTTTTGAAAAACAGGTTAGAAAGCTCGGGCAGAGCTGGAGGGCAGTGGGATGGGTGCTGCTGGAGAGAGCAAGGCAAACTGGAAGATATAGTGGATCTGTGTCTCAACCACAGGTGGTACAATGGGGCTGTCCCTGGTCTCTACGTCAGTACCAGCAACTGGGTTAGCAGAAGAAATTTTTTTTTTAATAACTAAATAATTATTTTTAAAAGAAATTTTATCTCAATAAGCTTATTACTCATTTTCCCCTGGCCCTATCCTGCCTTTTGTTTTCTGGCTACTGGATGTATGAGTTGCAGTTGCTTAATGACATGAAACTCGTTTCTCCTAAAACACTCTTCGTGAGTTGGACTCAAAATTTCTATAACTGCTTATTTTAGATAAGGAGCTGTATGTTTTGGAGTATGCAGCATCCCTCTTCTATAAAATATACAGACCCACTGCATTGTATTTTACTCACAGTTTTTGGATATCCTTTATCAAAAGAGCCATTAACGAGACTTTCCAATTCTCTTTCCATGGGCACATAATATGCTCTACGTCTTTAATTAGCACCTTCACTCCTCTCCCCCTTCCCCCTCTCCCAGGAAAAAGCCAAACCTCCTTCACTACCAAAATGGCCTGTCAAAACCTGACAACTGAAGTTCTGCCTTGTCAATATAAAATTGTCTGTACCACTGTGCAAGCTGAATATTTGGGACTGGTGCAAAATAGCGCACCAGCTGCATTGTCTGCTTTCCTACTTTATTGCATTCCT
>NW_009708335.1:0-4730 GCF_000703405.1 Apaloderma vittatum | reverse complement strand
AACCGCTCTAAGAGAGCGTCTGTGGGTGCGTATGGAAATTGTAAATGTGTATCCATTTCTATATGCTTTCCTGTGTGCATTAGTATATTCAGAGGCACTGAGAACTCCTCTGTCAAGGGGTGTGTGAATTCAGGCATTGTTTTCCTCTCAGAAGTGGGATTTTACTGGGAATGCTGGCAGGCCCCTCACAACAGAAGGACGGGTGGGTGCTGCTACCGTATATATCTGTTGTTGTCACATCCGGATTTTGTGCAATAAAAATAAAACCCTTGGTCAGAAGTGTCATAAAAGTTTGATTGACTTTCCTCTTTAATTGCTTATCATCCTTGAAGAGACTTCTTGGCATTTAGAAACCAGTGACTCTGTTTCCCATTTCTTTAGGCTTTATAAATACACCCTGTTTATATTAAAATGATAGACAAATATACATAAAGCTGGAAAACATGACCACAAACTCTTTTCCTCTCTCTATGTATTTAAAAAAAAAACCCTAAAGACACTTTTATTGTTGCTAAACTTTTGCCCTTGGCTGGTAGAGCCTTCTTTATGTTTTAACAGATCCAGACATCCTTTTCATGTGGTCCTTGGATGTTCTGTATTTTGTATCTCCTGTGGCTTTATAAAAAGGGAAGAATGAGCTTGCTGCACAAACATATCTGATAGTATTTTCTTTTTTTTTTCCAAGTCAGAAGTATTGTGACGTTTCCATTTTAAAAAAGAAACTTGTTTCTCCCTGCTCTGGGGAGCTGCATTAAAGGGTTTTGGTGAGCCAAGGGAAACCAAGGAGACAGAGTATTTGAGGCAGAGAAGCAAACTCTGTTTTTCTTTTTGAGGTGCTGCATGCTTGTGTTACTGCTTCCAGGGCCTGAGAATTCACCCCTTGGAACAAAATGCTTAAATGCTGGCAGAAGGTGCCTCCTGTTAATGAATTAAAAAAATTAAGCTTATTTAAACAGGCGGAGTAGCAAACCACATGCCCCAGAGAGCTAATTTCCATCTTTCTTCTCTGTTCAGAGCTATGTGTGTTTGCTAGCCTTGTGGTCCCTCCTGCAGTAGTTCTCATGGAGTGTTAACTTCACTGTTTATACAGTTAACTCTTTTCTTACACAGCTTTATAAACCAGCGTGTATCTCCACAGCCACGCTGCTCTCACAGACACAAAGGAATTTGTTCTGGGTCAGGACTTACCACTGTGCATGACAGGCAGTGAAGTTCATGAGTTGGAGGATGCACAAAACACTACATGAAGTTTCTGCAGCAGAAGGATCACGTCTCGGGGCCTGTGGTGGGGTTAAATCTCCACCTACACGTTTCTCTTCAGCCGAGGTAATCCTGCATGAGGTAGGAGTATCGTAGGAGAAAGCCACCCCGTCCACTGCTCCCTTTCCTAGAGAGAAGGGAAGCTCAGAGGTTGTTCATTGTTCTGGCAGCCTTAGCAAGGCTTTTGATCCTACACTACCTCTGGAAATTTGCTATGCGTTGAAGTGATATCAAGGAGTTTGGGTGTTGGTTGTGGTTCTGTTGTTGTTGTGAAACTTGCGTAGGCCGTGGTGAGCACTTTTGTGTCCCACAGTGAACTACTAGGAGTAGCCCTAGGTTTTTGACCACAAGACTTGATTACTGTAATTCCCTGTTCACAGTGCAGCATCCCCCCAACTCGCAGTGTGTTTGGACTGTAAGAAGCTGGAATAGGCTGTAGACACTGGAACAGAATGCCTAGGGAGGTGGTTGAGTTGCCATCCCGGGATGTGTTTAAGTGTCGCTTAGATGTGGTGTTGGGTGATATGGTTTAGGGGTGACCTTGTAGGGTCAATGGTTGGACTCGATAATCCCAAGAGTCTTTTCCAACTCGAATTGTTCTAGGATTCTATGAAACCCTGTTGTTTACTAATGAGGGCAGAAGTAGCCATCACTTTTAAAATATACCTTGTCTTTGTGGCCTTACTTGCCTTTGCTGTGCTCTCCATTGACTTTCTTCACTGATCAAGCCCTGGAAATTGTCAGACCCAGTGATAAAAGATGAATAGTGGGAAAGGATTTAAAACCCTTTGCCATCACGGAAGAAAGTATGAAAATCAGTAATGCTGGAGTAGAAGCAAATGAGGTAAATTCTGGCAGCTCTCAGCCCAGTTAGTCTCATGGAGAACACAAATGATGCGCAGCCCAAGCTGGTGCCTGCAGGGCAATATGAGGAAGCTCTGGGGGATATTAACCAAGGGGACACCAAGTGGGTTTTGAAAGCAAATTAAGTATTATGAGGAGAAAGATTGAGTCGATTACTTTATTAGGTAAAGCAATTTACAACTGAACTTTGTTAAGGTTTTTTGGGTATCTCTGTTCAACTGCGCGTTAGTACACTTCTGATTACTCTTCCTTTCTGTGCTGGAGTCATGAGAGGACCTCTATGGCTCAGCCTTGAACTTGTTTTAATCGACTCTTTGTTTTTCAGTTAGTTGTTGTCTGATGGTGGCATTTCTTAGAAGGATAAGAAAATCTTGAGAAAGGTGTATTTTAAAATCCATCTTTGTAAAATGGCCTAGTCAAGAGGAACCTATCTCGATCTGTTCTTTAAATCTAAGGCACTGAATGGGAACGTTCAAAAACATTTAAAACTGGGGTAACACAGTGGTCACTGACGTTCGTTAGCTCTGAGTCAGACTGGTAACAGATTACGCTTTATATCTTAGGAAATTTGCTGTTAAAATTAGACATAAAAAGAGGTGGGGCGTAGTTAGTTATTCCTTCCAGGTGGACTAGGCTATGCTGCTCGGCCAGTTGATCCCGAGCAGTGGCGCAGTCTGCAGCCGCCCTCCCTGCCACGTCTAAGCCACCCTCTGAGAGTTGCTTCCCATTGCTGTCTCTGCATCACCCTGGTCCCAGCACTGCGACCTGGTGCGGATCTTCACGTTCCTCCATCGCCTGCATAATCCCACATCTACCACAAGGAGATTTTTCTGTGTTAGCCCCAGGCAAATGTTTTTAAATCTCAAGTCTGAAGGCATGCGTGTGCCCTCTTTCCTCTCTTGCTGTCCTTTTACTCCAAGCAGAATTGCATCCAGGGCTTTAAATGCCATCCATTAACTAGTTTTTGTTTCCAGGGGAATCACATGACTCCAGGACAGCAGGTTTAAGAGAAACCAATGGTGCAGTGAAGCCACGCGTGAGGTTGTGAGCATTTCTAGCTCTGACCCTGGTCTTTCTGCTTCTGGAGATGCACTGCCCGTTGGGCTGGGCTTAGATAAGGAGAGGGGAGCGGCTGTTGTACCCTCCGTGCCCTGGTCAGCTCAAGTTAGGCTGTCAGGCAGCTCCTAGGTACACAGTTGTGCTGTCTAATATCTGTTGTCAGCATTACTGAGAGCTCAGATGAATTTGTCACAAAATATGTCTGGGATTTTTTTGGTCTTTGGAATCTTTGAAGCTGTGTTGGCTGCCATGGATGCTGCTGTAATTCACGTTCTCCTCCTTGTTCCTGCTTTCACTCCCACTGGTCTTCCCTTGTCTTTCTTCTCTGTAAAAGAGACAGGAAGTGTTGGCAAGACCCTCAAATCCTGTTAACGAGCATCACATAGAGTTAATTTTACCCATGTCTTAAAAGACCTGTATTTAGCACCTTGATTTCACTGTGGATGCTTTTATTTTTATAGTTATTTTAGGAAAAAAAAATCCCATTGTAAATGTAATTATTACATATGAAAATATAAACTCTATTCAGCAAACAAGGGTTCATCTATGCATTTCTTTAGTGCAAGTTTTTATTAGCAGCACTAGAGGTATTTTTAAAGTGTTTATTTAATCCAGCTATTCAGTAGTCTCCAGAGTCCAGGCTTCTGCTTTAGTGCTGAATCAATGCTTGGTCAAGCCTTAAACTTTATGGGTTTTGGCACAGCGTTGAAACAGAGGCTTTGATGTTTGAGACTGCTGCCTGCACAGAACAAATATAAATTTTGATCAGCACAGTAAGTGTTCCCCATTTAAAATGCCAGCGGCCAGCCTGGAACAGCCCCCCTGCCCCAGAGCTGTGGGGCTGGGTGGTGAGCCCGGGCTGCGGGAGAGCTCAAGGCTGCACTGCCCACGTCCCCTCTGTCAAAATGCTTTTGTTGTCTGGTGGCACTTTGCGACGAAATTACCGTTTCTAAATTCCTACCAGGCAGTTACTCTTGGTTTTGCAGAGGCTGAGGGTTCACAAAGCTGCCCTCCTCTCCAGAAGCTCTGGGTCAAGGTCAGATCTGATGAACTTTGTGCCTTGAGCTGAAGCTGTAACTCCTAACGTTATCATTCAGGAGTGCTTCAAGTCTATTGCCTCCTTCTTTTGCCTCTCATCTTCATCCCTTCTGCCAGAGACGCAACTGGAGGCTCTTAAGCCCCGCAGTGCCAATACATGTTAACAGCATATGATGGAGCAATATCATTTCAGTACTTTACTCCGTGACCCAAGGAATTGTGTTAATTTTTTCCCTTATGTGTTTGTATGTGGATATGTGGAGCGTACGGCATGATTTGGTGCTGCAGAGATTGCACCGATGTACAGGTGTGTTGGATCTCCTCCCTGTGAGGGTTTTATCTCTATCTGATACTTCTCATTCCTTTTTCAGTATGATTTGGAGCATGCAGGGGACCTGCCTGGGTCCCTGAGCACCCCTACTTTGAGACTTACTTCCTCACCTCCTCCTGACGCTTTGTCTGGAAGAGCACCTGTGAAAGAATTTTGCACCTGGGAAAGAATAACCCCA
>NW_009708334.1:50526-70651 GCF_000703405.1 Apaloderma vittatum | reverse complement strand
CAACCCCTGACATTCTGTGTTTCTGTGATTTCGAATATCCTAAGTTTTCATTCAATATTAATTTGCAAACATACTTCTCAAAGTCAGTAAAGACTTGTACATGTCCGAGTTTTAGTGATATAAATAAAGAGAATAAAATATATTATTCTTAAATTATTTGAGTGTAGGAAACAGTTGCTGAGAATATTGACAAAATCTGCAGAGATAGTTGGTGTTTAGTAAGATTCAGAAGAGCACTTAAACTATTGTTTTGTGATACATAAAATTCACTGGCTATAAGGAATTTCTGAAAACTACATTTCTAGAGACATGTACCAGAAACACTTTGGCCTTTTGCTGTGTGTAGTACTATGTTAGCTAAAACATGGTAACTAACATCTAATCTAATGCAGATTTTTTTCTAACTTTAGGAAAATTATATGTAACCCCATCTTAAAGATGGTTCTTGGAAAGAGATAGGCTTTCAATGTTTCAGCTCTTGTTACAATGATTTAATAACACTAGGATAACCAGATGTGCCATCTTTATATTAATAAATAAGGAGGACTAATTATAAACAATTTTAAAAAGGAAAGCAATCATTTAGTGAATCAGTAGCTGGCAAGGAAAATTGATTTTCACTTCTTTTCACAGTCCATTAAGTATATGTTAGCTCTGGGGCAGGGTTGGACGGGGGCAAGGAAGAGGATTATTTCTGATTCCAGCAGCTAAATCTATCTGACCAACATTTGTCAAGTTCACCTGATGGACAGCACTGCCCTTCAGAATAGTTTACAGACAGGGAATGCCTTCAATCCAGCCTCTCTTGGCTGGGACACGGAAACTGCTCCAGCACTGCTGGAAGGAGGATGACAATAATTTACTGCATCGGTTTTGGCCCTGGAGCAGGGCAAGGCTGAGTCCTGCCCACCTAGGATGTCTCCTCAGTCATCCTCCAGCATTTCTCAGCACGAAATACTATGTTTGAATCAGTTCAGACAGAAATGTTGCCCAAACTCTTCTCAAAAACAATCAGTCAAAAAGAGCTTGTTGTCTCTCCACGTGACTTATTCCAGTGCTGGGCTACTTGTACTGTTAGGAAATTATTCTTGCCTCATCTCCTGGATTTCCAATGTAAACCTATTATGCTTAATCCTTTCACTACTCAACATGAATAATTTATTCTCTTCCTTTCTGTATGAAGCTTTGAAGGTTTTGGAGACTGTTATTGTGTTTCCTTTTTTTAAATTTTCTCTAATTGAGACTAAAGCGCTCCATTTATTTCAGGATAGCAGGTAATTCAGACTTGGCACATCATAATGTGCACTGACAGATGCCATCAGTGTTGTGCTGTGTATCTCTCATGCTTAGAAGTCTCAGCGCTAAGTAATGTATTAGTATCTAACTATCCCCATGCCTAAAGTAAACAAAGGTACTTTTTATTGTCTGTTTATGCAATTTATTTATGCTAAATTATTTGTTTGCAAAACATAGCTACAGAGTCTCTTATATAAATTCTAATCACATCTAAAATGCTCTTTGTGGTGAGTGTGAACACAAATTGAAAGGACAAGGCAAAAGAGCTGGCTCCATTGCTGTCTGCAAATGTTACTATTTTGTAATGACATTTTGCTTTGTTAAACCGCAGAAACTGGTTTAGAAATTGTTGGTGGATGTGTATGATTTATTATTGCATTTGATCTTAATTATTATGTGTAATTGTTACGGTCTTAGTTGTCATCACTGGTCATGTAGCTTAAGTTATTCTCATGGGCTATGACAAGAATCTAATTGTCCCCAAAGACCACCAAGAGGTCAAGAAGTGCAGCACTAAGCTGTGAGTTAAGAAAGACAAACATATGTTTGTAGGAATCACTGAGGAAGAAAAATATTTTATTTTCTTCTGCTTTTAAAGGTATTATTCAATTTTTGAGTTGGTTAATGATCTCTTCAGTGCAATGGTGATGTGATATGAAAGAATATAAATGTCCCACAGCACTGACAGGTCGTGAGAGCCTAAAGCAAATAAGACAAGCTCAAAGTAAATGAACAGCAAGGCACCCTCCTTTCTCCCCAAAGACAAGAACTTCCTGATCAGAGCAAACTATCACAGATTTTGGTCTTTTCCAGCTCCTGCAAAGCAGCTGATAAATGTATTTTCACAAAACAGTGTCTTGGAGTTACCCTTCTCATTTACTTTCTGTAACTCTTGTAGCTCTAGCTGTAGCTGAATGTACTTAAGCGTGGGAGGAGCAGACAAGGTAGCTGGTGACAACCAAAGAAGATAGAGCAATGACAATTAATTACCCAGCTTTTCAGTCCCTGAAGTAGTAACTCTCCCCTTGTCACCTCCCTTCATCCCCCTGAAAAAGACCTGGTGTATCTAATAGGATATCGTGTTTGGAAAGATATTAATTAGAACAGATCTAAATCTAATTGTCCTTATAAGTCACTTAGTCATTTGCCTCAAACAGTGGAAAACACAAGGTAGTAATTAAGGCTTTTGGCTCATGGAAAGATAAAATGCACACTATGATAGCAAAGCAAGTGGCTGAACGGGTGTAGTATGTCATAAAGTTATTGCTTTGGAGAGAGTCTATGGTTCCCTTCTGAGCCTGTGAGCTGCTCTCTAATTGAGGAGGAAATTAGGAACAGATGACGATTTTGGAGGCAAACCTGCTTTTCTTCTGAAACTGTCAAATTTATCTCATGCAACAGTGTCAGCTTAGCAGAGGAGAGCACGTGTGAAAAAAGGCTGCAGCCTGAGATGTGACCACATCACTCATCGGCAACCGCTTGGGTCCCACCAATTCCAAAAGCTGGGCACCTTCATGGCTCTAAGCCATTTAGTTCTTGGCATAGCCTGCGACTTCTTGTGATGTGAGGTCTGGGAAAGCAGGCATGGGGTTACCAGTTGGGTAGAAAGAAAATATATAATATACATATATATATTTAATTCCATTAATATTTCCTCCTGATTCAGAAAGCAGGACTTGGTTGTGTGACTGGATAAATAGGTGACTGGCAGTTTGGTCCCAGGAGCTGGTCACTGTGCATGCAGAGACCAGCAATACAGCCTGGGTTAAGCGTGTCCTGGACAGAAGAAGTAGAGACCTTGTGTAAGGCAGGGTGCCACTGCATCACCTAGCACTGACACATTTGCACCAGACCTGAACAGGCCTCTGGCAAGATACGCGCCCACCTGATGTACTGTGAGGTGTGGGCTTGCCTGGTCTGGCCTTCACCCAGGATTTTGAAATTAGTTATTCGCATTTTGGCTTTTTATCTCCTGCAGAGTTGCAAGGCTATTGATTGCCTTAGCTGAGGACCTTGGTGACTACAGCAGTCCTTAGGATGTCTCAGAGCCAGAAATTTCTGCAAATACAGTTCATACCCCATTTAATTCCACTCCATTAAAGGGTTTATCTGATAGCGCAGAACCTTTCCTGACTGAAATTGCAGAGTCGAGTTCAGTGAGAGTATCTTAGCTGTCAGGTATGTACATCAATCACCAGGCTACAGCCTGTTTACAAAGAAGGTTACTTCGCACTGCTTTTTTGCATGACAAAGCCATATGTTGCACGGCTTTTGAAATATTCTTGCTTTAACCTTCTACCTCTTATCCTCCCCCTAGACCCTTTCTTGTCCTCATCACTACGCACCCGCTTTGCAGTTCTGCTTCCCATGCAGACTGGATCTGTTGATCTGGATTGAAAATAACCCTCTCTTTTGTTTAACAACTTTCTTTAATGACGGGATTATTTTTGAGCTCGGTAGTTCTCTGGGTCATTTTACAGTGCAGCCACACAAGTAGTTATTCCGTCCCTGCAGAAGAGCAACGAACACAGCACTAGGTAGGAGTGAGCTGTAAGGCACGAATATCTTAAAACACCTGGATACTTCATCACCTCAGCTTCAGTCTTTCCTATTAAAGTTATGGTTCCAGGCATAACCTACTTATAGATTCACAAACTGTATAAAAACACTTTAAAATTACACTTCTGTCTACTGTTCTGGACAATTCCTGAACAATGATGGATTTCCAAGCTTGATTTACAACTACTGGAACTGCTGGTTGAAAAGAGGGAGAGTATTTCCCAACCCATCACATCTCCAAATGGAAAATATGCATTCAGTGCTTGAACGCAGCAGAAGAAAACAAATCTGTAATGCTGTAAGCCCAAAAACAATGTGAAAAGGACAATCTTTCTTTTTTTCTGACGTTGCTGGGGATACAGTCTTTCATTTTCCTGGATATTCTAGGAATGAAATATTTTGTTTCAGAACACAGGGAAGCTTGGGGGTTTCAGCTCAACACCCCCCCCGACGTACAAATTAAAGTATCTACGAGTAGGCATTTGCCAGGAGTTTAAGCTCCTGTCACGGTCAATGCAGTCACTCATGCTTGGAGAGCAGTTCATCACACCCTAGAGCATTCACTTGGGGTGGGACGCAGTTTCGTGAGCACAGGCAGCTTGTGAGGCTCAGGATGCCCAGGAGATCTGCCCAGGGCAGGCAGGTTTGGCAGGCATAGCAGATCTCCACCTCAGATGGTTTAATGTGAATGCTTTTTATATGTATGGTAGCTCTGCTGATGAACTGAGAAATCAGCCTGTTTGGGCAGATCTGGGAATATGCAGACTTGGCAGTGGCTCCGTGAGGCTGTGGTCATAAATATTGACATTTCAGATTTTGGTACTTACACAGGGTGCTATGTAATACTCTGCTTTTATTTTGTGCATCTAGCTGATATGATAAGTGGTCAAAATCAACAAATATATGTGCTCATATGAATGCCTGTGGTCTTATAATGATATCCCTGCAAAATTTGCTTCTGAACAAACCTCTGTGCTTATATGAATAATGATGAGGGGCAAAGTTGAAGGGAAAAGTTCCCCTTGTCCATTCAGGTAGCACATAACAACTGCAGGATGTTATATTTAATTGTGTATGTTAAAATTTCAGCCTTTCAGCCCTTTCACACTTTCAAACATAGCAAAATCATCCAGTTTGAATATCCGATTTTTGATATGAAAACCATTTTTTCCAGGCTTTGTAAGAGCAGCTAAAATCCTCCTGTGTTTCTAGCACAGGGCAGATTCCCCGTCCAACAGATAAATGGGAAAAAAAAAAAGAAACAATAATGAGTGTTCTGGGGATATTTTGTCAGTTTGGTAAAGATAGTATTCCATTACCATCTACTTTCTTTGTTTGCCACTACTTGCCATCAGAATAACTCAAGAACTTTTTTTACAGGTGTAGCCCCAGGAAAGTATTTATGTCAAAGTACTATGACTTATTCCTGTAAATGATAGGGATTGAGGAAATGTGTAGAGGAAATTTATAGAGGAAATGTGTTTAAAACGTGCTGAAACATGCTATATCTAGTCATAAATAGAATAACTGATGGTGATATTTTTATGCTGGGCATCAGCAAAGTAGTGCAGAATTCCTTCTGTTTAAATTTGGCAATTTTAAAAGCAGTTAAGTATGTTATTTGTTGGTCTGCATATAATTTTTCTTTTTTAAACTAGAAATTAATTATACTGTTGCTTATATTTCATGTGATGGTTTTTGGGATCTTAAGTGGATATTTTTTTCAAATTTGGATTTACATTTGATACAACACCTTGTTGGGAAGGAAAGAGCTACTGGACCACTCCTTAAAAACTATTGGCAAAAACAATGAATGCCCATTTCTTTTCCCTTGAGATATTGATCAAAGTTGTCAAATGAAAGGTGCTTTATTTTCTTGCTCTTAGAATTTGAGGTTCTCCCCATCCTCCTCTGCTCCTCAGATTTCCTTTAATCTATCTATAACCATGGAGAATGTTTCTGGTTTGGAGAAGAAAAACCCTTTCAGGGTGCACTGCAAATAGCTTTTGGGGGAACTCAAGTCCTGAGACACCCTGATTGGACTGATGTTTCCGGGCAGGCCAGGGGTGAAAAAAGAGGAAAGAAATAAACCACTGCAGAGCAGAGGAAATTACTAGTGCAATACAGAAGCACTTGAAGCAAGAAGAATAAATGTTCTTTTGATCTATTATTGCTAGCATGTAGGTCTGAAAAAAATGGATAGATTAATTGCAAAATAGCCCATAGCCCATTCATAGATAATGAACTACATTTGAAATCTTTAAACAAGATGCCCTAGCAGATCAGCTAACTACAGTGCTTACTGAAGCGCTGTTGCTTCCTTTTTGGAGATAAATAAATCTTATTTCCAACAAGCTGACAGACCCCTCCGGCTGCCACGTGGCTTCTGAGTAGCCTGAAGATTTTAAAACAAGTTAAATATCTGCTTAAAAAAAAAAAAAAAGTGTGTTCTGTAGCACTGCTTGCTGTGTCTTAAGCAGAAACAGAACTAAGGAGCTGTGTTTGTGTAGCCAACTCCTATGTAAAGCCAGCATACTTCTGCCAGCTTTGAAGGAGATGGGAGGGACCCATTCATTTTGACAAGTCCCAGTCCACACTCAGTTCAAAAAAACATCTTTTGCAAGCACCTTTGGAGAGGAGTACCACTGCGCTGGCCACCATGCCGTTGGGTGTGCAGAGAGCATGGTACCAGTCAGCATCAGGATTTCTAATCCATCTGAACCGACTGTTCTCAGGGGATCTGCAGTGACAGAGTGACAGCAGCATTTGTAAGGCCATGACAGGCCATTAGCTCAGCACATATTACTGAATTTTAGACAGTTAGTCTTATATTAAAAGTGGTGACTTACACCTGACTAAAACACAGCTGCAATGTTTCCTTAAGTTCTTCACACTAACAGAACATTCCCTATTAAATTCTTAGACCTCTTAATATCTGATTTCTGGTGTAAGTATTTTATGGCAAGTGAGTCTTGATGTTAGACTCCAACATTCATTTAAAAATTGCTGATTCTTTAGCTCTGCCAGCTGTGAAACCCAGGCATTGGACTACTGCTGGACATAGATGAAGAGAGTTCATTAAAAAATATTGAACCAATAATTCACTGACATTTCTTGCTGTATTTGCCTAGCTCTATTAGTTCCTAAATCTCTAAGACCTTTTTAAACATGTGGAGTGAGTCTGAGAAAATAAAATGAATCTATTCTAATGGAGACATTTTTCACCAAGGCAGATCAGCAATCCTGAAGTTAAAGAACAGGCACCGGGAAATTGAGGACATTACTGAAATAAGGTTAAAATCTATGATCACGAGAATTCATAAGCTGAACTAGTCAAGAACAACTGATGCCTCAGACTCCATCCAACTCCGTTTGTCTGATCAGCGAACTGGAGTAATGACAAGAGCTGAAGAGCTGGCAGTCTGAAATAGAGAAAAGCTGAATATCAGGAATAATTCCTTCCTGAATAAATGTCGTGAGAATGGCTTAAAAAACTGTGTAGCTACTTAAAATACTCATCTGTTACCTAAAGGTCAGAAGAAAATATACTGAGGTAACTGTACAGTAGTCAGCATTCTCTGACCTTCAAACTTCAATAGGTACTTGGAAAAACAGAAGAGAAACCGTATACTCAGAAATGGTGAGCTGGAATGACAAAGGACAAATTTTCTGTTGGTGCAAATGAGCCAATATTGCTGATTATTTTATGCAATATATACATTTTTAGGCTTCTATTAATTACAGTATAAGTTGCATCTAGAGAAGCTGTTTCTGTCTCCAAAATCAACATGCTATCTCTCATTGTAAGAATGTAGAATATTTCTGGAATATAAATCAATTCTGAATACTTACACATACTTGTATGTATGGATAAAATACTTTTCTCCTCTGCTTCATATCTCTGCTTCATTTTCTACATATTACTTTTGGTCTTTTCAAGCTTATATGAGATAAGCTCCTCTTGGAGGTTGAGGAATCTGTACTGCCACCTGATTTTCAAGCCAAGTGTTTCCCATTTAATAGATTGTCAGCTTCTTTATCAGGAAATATTTTTTTTACAGTCTGAGCAATATAGATAATAATTTCTGCTAGTGTACAAATGGTTCATTGTCAACTTCAGAGTTATAACAAAATGGTTCATTCTAAGAAAAAAGTAGATATGCAACTCACAGTAGTATTACTGGGTGTACAGAGTACAGCACTATTTAGGAAATATTTCTTCTACAGAGCCCAGTGCTCCTGCTTTGTCTAACAGAGGACAGCAGCAATATATATTCATAGCTGCACTCAGAATTACTGGCATTGGGCTGCTGCCATCTGCATTGGCAGATAGGCATTTTTTTTTTTATTTTAAATTTGTAATTTTTACATTCGAAGGAGCAGAAGCAACAGAAATCAGGGCTGCATTTATAGAATGGAAAACCAAAAGTATGGCTGCTAGCAGTGTGCAAACACTGCCATATTGCTTTAGTGACATCAGCATAAAATGATATCAGCATAAAATGAATGTACACATTTGAGTTTTAGATTAGAGAAAAGAGGCAAGGGGGTAAAGGTTTTATTACGTAAGGTAGTGAGTGATAACAAATTTGAGCAAGAGGTAAAACAGATAAAACAACCCCCAGTAATTGATTTGGAAACAAAAAAATACATGGATGTTGTGATTCTAAATGGCAAGAGGAAAGGTGTAAAGTGCAGTTCATTAAGTAGGAAATCATAGAATCATAGAATCATAGAATGGCATAGGCTGGAAGGGACCTTAGAGATCTAGTGGTAGCAAAATAATAGTCTGCAAGGAACCATAATTTATGAAAGCAGATTGTACAAGTTGTGGGGTTTACTTATCAAGTCTCATAATATTTTTTAAATTATCATTTATTTGTGTATAAATGCACCCATAAAATAGTGCTTCTCCAGAACTGTAGATGCTTTTGTCCCTTTTCTCTATGGTCTTATGACTGAAAGTAAAGACACTCAACATTCACTTGAATATTGGGACGAAGGCATGGGAACCTTGATCAAAACCTGTCATTTCAGACAGTTCATCCATGGGCTTACTTCACCTGACTTGACAAGAGAAGATGTTTTTCACTACAGTGGCCTAAAAGATATATATGTCTGTATAGAGGGGACAGAGACCCAGAACAGCCTCCATTTTTCTTCCTTCTCCATACTCTTTCCAGGAATACATTGCTAGCCTAGTCCTTGAAGTATTTTATTCTTTAGAAAAAGGCTCCAGATTTCCTTCTACCTATTAAACTATTTACCATGCTTTGAAGTGTATGATGGAGCACAAAAAATTACACAGATACTGCCTTCTCTTCAGAGCCCATAGAAAATTAACCTATCCCATCTCTATCAAAGGGAAAAAAGAAATAACAATGTGAGAGTTGAAAATGTGACAGTCTGGGAGACAGGACACAGCCCTACTCTGTGTTACTCCTGGGCACTAGCTGCTGCAGCTGACTGGACAGTCAGATAAGATTTGGGAAATGTCATGTAAGCTTTTTCCTTGATGAGCATAAAAGGTGTCTTTACCTTTCTCTCAAAGGTTGTATTTCATGAGCTAAAATACCCTTCAAACACAGAGCAGTGACTATTTCTCAGCTCATTTCCTTTCAACTTTCATATCTCTTTTGAGTGCAAAGTATTATATTTTTACAAGAACACAGAAACTTTGCAATCGAGAAATGCCATTTAGACAATCGTAACTTTACGTCCAGAATGCAGTCTTTGCCCTTTCTTTCAACTATCTATTCATTCATTCAGGAGCTCATCTCACTATCTTTTCAAAGAAGTAAATACCTCTGTCTCAGTGAGTCACTTTCAGTTTCTTTCATATTTACCCTGATACATATGAAAAATTGATTAAGTTACTTTAGACTATGGGTTAGATTAATAGCTGCAAATTATTACTTGGAATTTCATCCCGTAAAGCTGAATTTTGTCTGCATCGTACATTCCCCTGTAACGTGTTCGATCAGCTTCTAGGATAGGATATGTACATTTGCTTGGAACTACTTAGTCCAACTTACAGTGTGGAAGAAAAGGACACACAGAGGTCATGTTTTAGCTTACCTATTTAATACAAATATTTTAGCTTCTGAAGTCAATTGTTCTCTAGAAAGTCCTGTTTTTCTTCATTGGCTATGAATAGATAACAATGTCTATGTAGAATTGTCTATGTGGAAAATATCTACATTAGGCAGATAAACTCTGCCTTGGCATATAAATATGAGAGAACAATTCTCTTCCTGTTCTGGTAATCTCAGAGCCATTTAAGATCACTTGTGGCTTTTCAGTATATAAAGGGGGCTTATAAGAAAGAGAGAGACTTTTCACCAAAGCACGTAGTGACGGAAAAAGGGACAATGGTTTTAAATTCAGTGAGAGTAGATATAGATTACATATAAGGAAGAATTTTTTTATAATGAAGGTAGTGAGACACTGGAACAGGTTGCCCAGAGAAGTTGTAGATGCTCCCTCCCTGAAAGTGTTCAAGGCCAGGTAGGATGGGACTTTGAGCAACCTGGTCTAGTGGGAGGTGTCCCTATCTACGGCAGGGTTGGACAAGATAATCTTTAAAGGTCCCTTACAACCCAAAGCATTCTATGATTCTGTGCTCATGTGGAAGTTCCACTTTGTCCTGTAGGTTTCCCCAGATCACCAGGAAAAGCCGTTAGTGCTGCAGTAAAGTGCCAAGCTGGGATAGGAACCTCATATGGAATCTCATATGGGATAGGAACCCATATGGAACATGAGTGCAACTAGGAAACATCTTGAAACACAGTATGTGGTTAAATAAATCAGATATACTGTCATTGTGAGCTCTGCTGTGGTGCTAGAAGCCGTAAGGAAACATTCTGTGACACAGTACCTCCAGAAGTTGACTTGCACCTTCCTCCCCCTGAACCTCCCACGTCACCCCTTCCACACCACCCTCTCCTAGGGAAGACCTTCCAGGATGAGGCAACTCTGATCCTTCAGCTGAAGCCAGGCCACATGCAAGATTCATGGGGTTAGTAAGAGGGAGGCTAGAAGTAAGCCAGAGTCTGCCCATAGTCCGGTGGGAAGCAGAAACGTGTTTTGGGAAAGGTATCTGTTCCCAAGATTGCACGTTTCCAGCTGAGCAGCCTTACTGATCTCCATAAGCCACAGTCCTTGCTGCATTGATGAGAGAGTCAGCAATCCCACCTATGCTAATATGACATTTCCCGTGCAGCTCCGTCACCTTGACCCAATCAGGGTGTCCAGCAGCGTGGGTATCAAAGTGGTTTTCAAAAGTTTGGTGAGTGGCACTGCTGGAATCCAGATGCCTACATCACCTCTAGGTTCTTAGGCACTTTTGTGGCCTCGAGTGCGTTATTGCCTGTGGAGACAGCAAAACCAGGGAAGGTAATCAGTGCTGTTTAGGAAGGAAAGGGTAGATGTTTCGGAAGGGAATCTCATTTGCTTCAGAGATGCTGGCTTGGATCTAAGAAAAGAAACAAGTGGGAAAGGAAAATATACCGATAGTCCCCATATGGAACATGAGTGCAACTAGGAAACGTCTTGAAACACAGTATGTGGTTACATAAATCAGGTATACTGTCGCTGTGAAAATGCTTCTACATTTTAAGTAGTCAGTAGCACAATTTGTGTTATGAGGAAACGGAATGCTGATACACCTATCCATCCATGCCCTTTTCAGTTTGTGGCAGGTTGTTTTAGTTATAAATATAAAATACTAATAGATCTATTCCAGAAAATAATTTTTTATATATATTAATCTGTGAGCTTTTGATGGTTCAGTAAATGAAATCTGCACCACCTGGCTGAGGTATATTTAATATGATGCAGTGTATGAGCTCTGGAATAAATTTAATATAATTGCCAAATACTGAATAAAGTTGTAAAATGATTTATTGGAGCAACAGGGAGTTATACAGTAGAACTTATGTGGAAAATAAAATTATAAAATGTTAATGAAATAGGCATTTAACACTGCAGTTGCAGTGCATAATTTATTCCATTATTAAAGTATTAAATTACTTTTGTGCAATAAACCAGGATAAATGTAAGGCCAGTGATTATGAGGATGACAAGTAGGTAAAGCAAATTAGTATGCATTGCATTGCTGTAGAGTCAAATGGATACAAATGCAGCTGTATAGTTACAAAAATCAAATTTTTCTCTGTAATGCCATATATAATAAGCTCATCAAAGGAGCAGAAGTTAGATCTGTCACTCTGGGAATTTTCAAGATTTTCACAGAACCATGGAATTGTAGAATGTTTTGCCTTGAAAGGGTCCTTTA
Organism: Apaloderma vittatum; assembly: GCF_000703405.1. NCBI lineage: Eukaryota > Metazoa > Chordata > Aves > Trogoniformes > Trogonidae > Apaloderma > Apaloderma vittatum. The sequence continues at coordinate 58,500 of NW_009708334.1, read as the reverse complement.
CAGGTCATCTAGTCCAACCTCCCCACAATAAGCAAGGACAACTTCAACTAGATCAGGTTGCTCAGAGCCCTCACCAGCCTGACCTTGAATGTTTCCAGGGATGGGGCTTCTGCTACCTCTTTGGGTGACCTGTTCCAGTGTTTTACCACCCTCATAAAAAATTTCTTAATGCCCCAAACCACAATAAAAATAAAGTCTGAGCACTTTAATAAAAATAATCTTATTTTTTTCCCAAATAATTTAAATAGAAATACTGTTCCAATATTTTATTTTTAATTTCTGCTGCTTTAAATTAACCTCAGAATGAAGTTCTTTTGAACCAAGAGAGACTTTTCAGCTAAACTGTGTGCATTAGCATGCTTTAAATTTAACAGAATCTACTTTTTTTTAACCACGGATTTATTTGTAGTGTCCTCCAGTGGTAAAAAAACATCTGAAAAAATCCTGAACAGAACTGCCTAAAACCTTGCTACAAGTAGAGAGATAAGGGCTTAAGAATACTGGGAACAGCTTTTTGTCATCTGCAGCCTTTCCTATTGGCTCAGCTTACCAGCCTGCCAAATTATCCTGCTGTTCTCTGAACAGAAAGATAGAGATTGGAAAATACAGTGGAGTTGTTGGCATGAAACTTTTGTTACTCATCGACAATATTTTTTTCCCATTTAAAATGCTAAACTGTCAATCCTCAGGAATAATGTAGTATTTTATGGGAGTCAGGAAATTGAGCAGTAAATAATTTTCTCCCTGCACTGTAGAAAACTGGCTGTAGCAGTTTTGGGACCAGGGAGGGGGTTATGAAGGAAGGGGATGCTGGTGTGATGGTGAGTGTCTTCAGTTTCCCAAATCTGGGCAAGAATCACTTGACCTGACTTCATCATTCACCTTGATTCTTCTGAGTGATTTCAAGTGAACAAAGTTTTGAGACTTCCTGAACTAGCTTCCAGCCAGGAGGTGTCCCATCCCAGAGGATTTCAGAGCCAAACACCAGAGATCATGGTTCCAGTCTTGCCAGGCAAAGAACATAACCTCTGAGAGGAGGGAGAAAAAAAAAAAAAGCCTGAAAATGGAGAGTAAATTAAGACAGAGAAGGAAAGAAGAATAGAGATCTAAAAATAATAAAAGACTTGTTCAAGGAGAGAGATGGGTAGAAGACACAATTATAACGAGAATGTGTGATAAAGAGGAGGCAGACAAGAGAGTTGGGAGTGATCAGAGGTGAATCAAAACAAAATAAGCTAGAACTTACTTAGGCAAAGTTCTTAGTCATGTGTTAAATCTTTCAGAAGAGAAAAAAGCACTTCAACAGTTAAAAAAAATGGTAGCTGCTAAACTCCTTTTCCTTTTCTAGAATTGATTTTTTTTCTGCAAAGAAACAAAGAAAAAGTTGTAAGAAAAATGTGTAAGAAAAAGATGATGGTAGAAAAAGGAACTAAAAGAAGAAAAGGAAATGAAGCAAGAAAAGGCAAAATGCACCCAGCTTTAGGACAGAAGAATTCAATGTAATTTATTCATATTCATTTCAGCCTGTGATTTAGGGGTTGTCAGGAGGTGACTTATTACAAGCAAGCCTCTCATAGCCAGGGGATTTGCTGTCAAATCCATATCCTCAAACGAAACTGTGCTGTCAAGTCTATATTTTCACTTTAAAAAAAAATTACATTACACTCCTTTCACAGTGCATTACAGAACTAACATGGACTCAAGAGATTACTAAAGTAGAGATGCCTTGTTATGCTTGGAAAATAACCTGATACAATTTCTCTGAAGCTTAAGTTGCTCTACATAAATTTGGCATGGGAAGGAACTAAATTCAAAAATTCAATCCTTTAGCTGTCCATATTTGTAACTGCATTACCATGCAATTTATTTATTGATTTTCCAGTACAAACCTCTAATCATCCTTCAACTCTCACAAGATAAAAGTATCTTCTGATACAATATTTCTGAAGAGACTCGAAACTGAAATAAGCAAACCCGAAAATAAGTGGCATGGGAAAATCTATATCAACATATTTTATTGACGTATTTAATTAAGTTAAAAATGCTCATGACAAAAAATGAAGCAACACATTAACCTTCTTAAATTATCTGACCCAAATACCCATTTCTGCTCTTCTGTGCTGCTGCAAAAGTCAGGGACCTCTCCACATTTTTTTTAAGAGTTAGAGAGGTGGGAATCATTTCACAGACATCTACTTTAACATTAGGCATCTCATCTAAGCACTTAGAGATCCCTTAATGGTCAAGAGAGGGAAACAGACTCCTTGGCAGACTTTTTTAGTTCCACCACAATCCAACGTGATTTTTCTGTGAATAGGTGAGTGCACTGGTGAGACGGACTGAGAATATCAGAGTTGTAGGACTGGACATCATCTGGAAAAGAGCCACAAGTGTAATCTGTACCTTGAAGAAGAGCTTTTCCTCATTCATCTTCAGTTATTAGAAGAGGGATTAAGGAATAACATCACTGAAGAAGAACAGCTGGATGTTAATGGCCTCTTTAGCTGACCAGTAAAGGGCATGGTGGCAACCAGTGGTTGGAAGTCAGTCAGAATTGAGTTAGAAATAAGAAACAGATGTAACAAGAGCTGACAGTCTCCCCAAAAGAGAAGCACTGAGTTGTTTGGGTGTCTGTACTTCTCTGATGGCTCAAAAAAACTGGAGTATAGGGTTTAAGTGGCTAAATGTTCTGGGGTTTGGTTTGCTGGTATAAGGGTCTGACCTCAGTTTTCAGAAACATAGAAATTATTTAAAATATTTAGTTATCATAGTATACGGAGGGAACTGAAAATATGCTGCTGCTGTTCACCTTTTTTGAAAAATAGTAATTTCTTTAAGTGTTTATATCACATTTATAAGGTGGAAGCACATAGGTAACTTTTAATTTCCTTAGGAAAATTCTCAGACATTGCAGAATTTTCTAATCATGAACACTGTTTGTGAGACTGATAGCATGACACAGGGAGTTTTGAACTCTTGTGCATACTTTATATCAGACAGGTTTTAAACACAAAAACTTTGCTTAACAGTAGATTCTACAAAAAAAGTTAAGGTGGTTGAAAAAAGGTATCTGAAAACTATCTCAAAACCAATGATGTGAAAATGAGGTTCTCCATTCCTACTACCTCTGTTGGTGTTTAACATATATCAATAAAATGATTGCTTTATGAGTGACCACTGCCTGCTATTTCTGAAAGAACAAACTATATTTTAACAACGCAATTACCCCAGAGAATGCTTCTCTTTGGAAATCTAATTCACACTCACCCAAATGAAATGTATTTGTGTTTTGTAAAGCCCATATTCAAGACCCGTGCAATTTAAGCCATACTAGATTTTTTCCTAATATCACCACCCACCTTTCTTCATGTTAGCCAGAATATCTTTAACAACAAAATGATTTACGGTGCTTCTAAAATTGTTCACATTTCCACAGCCGCCTCTGTTTTATGGTAATAATTTGGAGTTCATCTTTTAAAAAGGAAAAAAAAAACCCATGCATCACTTTGTACTTAAAATACAAAGCATTAATCTCTGAATTGCATTGCACAGTTTTATTAAATTCAGGAAGAAACTTTCCCTCTTGGGCAGGCAGGTTCCTAATGATCTTGTTTATCAAGGTTTTGTTGGTGTGCTTTAAATTAGAGCAGGACCAATCCAAACCCTGTCCTCTGTGCTTGTCAGGTTCTCTGTCACAGAAGTGATAGATTCAGGTGACCGGCCAAGCAGATGACCATAACACTGCTGAACTTGTGTTCAACAGTGACAATGAATGACAAAAAGGCACCAGTTAGTTTTGGTTCAACTCGCTGATAAGAAATTTATCAAGCAAGCTGAGCTTCATTCTGTTTTTTAGTGCAAGGCCACTGACAGCACTGGTTATTGACCAGTGGTTATATCCTTAACATAAGGTTATAAGGTTATAACCTTATATCCAAGGTTATATCCTTCACAGTATCAGTTGTTAGCATGAGAGCAAAGCCAAGTAATCACAGATGACACAGCACTATGCAGAGCCTTCACTTAGGGTGGGCATCTGTTTGATTTTATTATCATTTCCTTCCTTCTTCTGCTTCTCATGGTCTTGTCCATATTTTTTAGGGACCTTTTTTTCACATTCAAACTTCCACGGGAAGAACCCATGGGATTTTTGCTTCTTTTCACCCGAAACTTATTTCTGGGAAGTTTTTTGGAGAAACTGCTTCTCTTCTCATTTTCAGCAATGATTCCAATTTTACTGCAGAGTATCCCTTTGTTAAACTCAGTCATGACATTCATGGACTTTACCTGGAATGAAATTTGACACACACAGACCCCGTCAAGAAAGCAGTCACATTGCCTTTTGTTAGCTCATTGTGTGCTCTGGGACTTGCAGGACGATATTTAGAGAAACATATTGGTTTGAGGTAATTGATTCCTTGAAAATAGCCACTAAAACACGTACAACAGCAGGACAATACTTTCCATGGGATATTTTGCAGTAATTCACCTTAGCAGCATCTATGCCATCTAACTGAGGGGCTGCCTGCTTTCCAGTGAACTCTGATGGTCTCTCCTCCAATGTATTATATCTTCCCTTGAATGTACAAAATATGGCGCCCTGTGGCAGCTGCTCTTTCATAAAGGCTTCAGTGAAGAATTATTCTGTAATGTACACTTGAACTGCTTGTGGGTTAAAGGAGGGTTAATGTATTCTCTTTTGAGCTTATTTTCACATGGTTTTGAGAAGGTCAGTATTCTACCTTACCTAACGGCAAAGTCATCAATATGCTTGTCAGAGCAAATCACACAGTCACTATGGTCTAAAATACATGTGAAAGAATGACTTTAGGTAAAAGGCCACATATTGGTTTGAGTGGAATGTCAGTGGAGGGCAGATGACGTGACTTAAAAAATTACATCTGCCTACTTTGAAAATCTGATTTGCTACAAGAAGTTTTCTAAGTCTGTTGCCCTTTGGGAGCAGAATTCATACACAGCTTTGCAACATGGTTAATGTTGAGTTACTGGACCATTATCACTTATTTGCTCAGAGGTCCATTTTTCACCTGAGAAGCTTAGTTTAAAACATGTGGCCACCTTTTCACTCAGTTAGATTTTATAGCTTACGAAGTAGCTGCTCAAATACAGTGGCTGAGGTCCAAGGAGAAGTTTCGTTGTAGTAGAAGAAAAGCTGGTTGTAAACTCTCAACCATCTGTGTAGGAGGGACAGGATAAGTCGTTTCAACGCCATTTATGATCTGAGATCTTGCAAGTGTGTAGCTAAAAGAACTGATGGGTTGTATTTGGCCTCTGGACCACAAACTGGGTTGCCTGAGCTTCAGGGTAAGGAAATGTTAAATCTTAACCTTCGGGACACGGGCAAGTGCCTAGTGAGTAAGATTTGTTGCCTTTCCATAGCTTTCTGATGTTTTTTTTTTCCAGGGGATTATGTGTTTTTATATTATTTCCCACCAGCAACAAAAGATCACTGGCTGAGACATAGGGTAGAACTAGTTAAAAGAAATTAATTTTGTTTTGTTTTTCTGTAAAGGATATTTTGTCCAGTACGTAGAATTTGGAGAGTTCTCTCCTTTGAAAACAACTTTCATGCCCAGGGATGGAATTTGAGCAAATGAAGAATCTGGGAGTGAGAAACCTGAGTTTCCCACATTGTTCCTATAAAACAGCGAGTGCTATGGGGCAGATCATCTCTGGTGTCTCATTCTCTGAAAGTAATAAGGGTATCACTGTGGAATAAGAGGATGCCATGGTTTTCCTACAGAAGGAAATCTGTTCCCTTCCAACTTGAAAGTAAGAAACACTTTCTCATATTATTTTCCTATGTTGTTTGGTTTTAGCACACGATAAAGTATTTATGAATCATTTATTTGTCCAGGCAATATACATTTGTCCCTTTAGTATTCAGGACATTTCTAAAAAAAAAGTAATATCCAATTTCCAATACTTACATACATAGAATCATAGAATAGCCTAAGCTGGAAGGGACCTTAGAGATCATCTAGTCCAACCTCTCTGTCATGGGCAGGGCCACCACCAAATACATATGTATTTCTAACTTGAAATTTGCTGCTGCAGGTAAAAGTTACAATACTTTCACCAACATGAGATTAAAAAGAATAAAGCAGAAATTTTGCATCATATTATCATTCTCTTCATTGCTTGGCATTTGTCTGACTTTCATGTTATCATTATTCCTCGCCTTGCTAATTCATTTATTTCCTCCTACTTTGTTTGGAAGCCTTTACTCCTGCATTTCCTCAAGCTCTACTTACGTTGTTGCAACCATTCATTTGCTATAGGAGTTATCTTAATTTGAAAGAATTCTCTAAATAATGTAAGGACTGGGACTTCTAGCTGCACAAACAAATAAAACTTGCTCTCCAGGATGATACAGGCTGCAAACCTTTTATTTACCTTGGGATATGACAACCATAACTATGCTTTCAAGGCTGATTTTGAAAGGTTGCTTTCTCAGGAGACACTAATGTAAAACTACATCTGGAATATAAAACAAGTTTCACATTTTCTGTGAAAAAAATGTTTGCAAGTGTTTCCTCGTGACTTTAAAAGCAATTTCTATGTTTATAAATTTAAAAAAAACTTCTTATGCTTCCCAGCATTACCACTAACACAGCATCACAAAACTCGTGCCAAATATATAACTACAAGCAGTTGCAGAAACACATATTTCATGATGTGTATTTTAGCTCACATTCAACAGTTACCAGTTGCTGTTATTGTCTGACGGATTCTACAGTAAACCATTTCCAGGGTAAATAAGAAATGTGTTTATGATGCTAAGTTAAATTTTTAAGAAGTAGAAAAGAGATAGGGTGTTTATTTTACATTATCTAGCCCCATTTTACCATCATCCTTTTAAAAATTAATAAATTCTCAATTGCTCAGAAATGAATATAGGCTTTTAAAATATTATATTACAATTAAGTGTACAGCTAGATATTCCTGGCTGTTTTAAACTTAGCTTTTGTTTTATTCAGTTTAAGCCCTCTCTTTTAAAAGAAAAGTTTAAAACTGACATAAAAAGATTAACTATCAGGAGACTTTCTTATTTACAGATGTTAAAGCAGAATATAAAATTTCTTCTTTTTAGAGATCTGCAGTGCTAGTGATAGGAATAACTTATTTTCCCACAAGACAGTAGCCACAGGTTTATATATAATGAAAACTGGATTATATTTCTGGATAAAATAAATATGAAACATTGCTATAGGGAAAACTATTAATTTAGTTAACCCATGGAAACAGTGAGTGAATCAACTACATTATAGTCATTTTAAATGATGAGGAATCTGTCTTTTTCAAGGGCTCTTCTTCATGAGAATAATACATCATGAAAATTAATATTAAAAATGCTTTTTAATATAATTTGAAAAAATTCTTTATAATGGTGATAGGTTGTAAATCTTGTTATGAATACTAAAGAGATAATAAATAGAACATTCTCTCCATTTAATGAGCCAGTACTATTATTACTAGAGATACAAAAAAATGTACCTCAGAAATGTATTTCGGAATATTTAAATGCATAATGACAGTTTGCTTCTATAAGTAGGTAGAGCATATTTTCACACAAACAAATAATTAAATTAAAATTTATAATGGAACCTACGGAACTTGTCCTGTGGTTATTTTCAAATCTTTCTAAGGTCCTAAAATAAGAAGACAAATAACTCGAGCAGCACAAAGAAATGGTGTTTGAAATAGTGAAGTCAATAGTTGAGACAAAAGCTATTACAAACAAGGTGACTTATTTTCATATTTATATCAACTGCAACATTGGCCTCAGCACCTATGAACTGGCACTATGGTTATCAACCTCTCCGGCACGCTCTGAGACTTGGGTAATGAAATACGTAATCCCAGAAGATGCAGTTTCCAGGACAATCTGTCATATGATTTCAGAGGGGACCACATTATGCTAAAGATGTAAACACAGCTTCGTTCATGGGG
>NW_009708334.1:13720-50515 GCF_000703405.1 Apaloderma vittatum | reverse complement strand
ACACAAGGTCTGGCTGTAACTTTTGCAAACAGGTTGGTGCCCAAGGGAGTTTGCTCCTAGACAATGCTAGCGTGACAACAGAAAATGAAGTGCAGCATCTGTAGAATGCCTGATACCTGGGGCTTCAGTCATGTTCATTCTGTTGTGATGAGGAAAGTCAATTATTCCGAAGTAAGAAAGACCATTTGCGTGGTGATATTAAATTTAATTTCTAACATAAACCTGAAAAAAAAAAAAGATTGGAAGGTGAAAATTGCACTGAACACTTTTCCAGTTTCACGCTCCTTAAAGGGGTGGTAAACATATTACTTTGGAAAGCAGGGTGACCCCTCACATATACAGAGTCTATACAGCAAATAATCATATGACATGGAGATAACTCACATAAATTATTCAGAGGAGGGAGAAGATAATTCACCTCACCTAACTTTAGCTATTTAAAAAGGAAGCTGCCAGTCTTGAGGTGCCATCTAGGTCATTTATAAAGATTCCTCAGACAACTAATAGCAGCTAAAATTTTACTTTTGATGGCTAGAGTTAGGTGCAGTGGATTCTAACTTAAATTATTATGTATCACATGTTTTTGCAGGTATTTTGTGAATAGAAAAAATAGATCCAGTGAGCCATTAGGAATAAATTAATTGACTGGTTATTGTATGACAGTAGGTATTAGGGACTGTTTTAGTGATCTAAAAGTGCAGGAAACTGGGAGTCAAAATGTCTGGGTCTATACTTTGGCACCGCTTGATTTACTTACAGGGTTACCTCAGTGAGTAAAATATCATGTTGGCCAAACATTGGTGCCTGCTTAAACAGTCACAAAGGGATGAACAGCATTACTGTACTTCAAGACACACACAAGGCAAATACTGGAAAAGACAAAGAGTGCCTTATTCTGTGTTACCCGATACAAATACCTCAGCATGACTGAGAACAGACACTGACTTGTCAGAGAAGAGCCCTGATCCATAGTTGCACATTTCTCAGCATGCAAGTGGAACTGTAGATTGGCTGATTTCAGATATTTGCATTTCTTCCCTACAAGAACCTGCAGGGTCAAAAAGACTTCTTAAGGTATGCTGATCTGGCAGCTGAAGTATTCTGTAGAAACGGCTTTAAAGTACTGTAGTTAAAAAATATATCCATCTTACTCATGCACTCGCCTTAGCCTGAAGGGAACCCCAGCAGATCTCACCTCGTTGGAGCCAACAGGGGAACTCACTCTTAGCTGGGCTGCCTGACGCCCAAGCATGGTTTGTGTTCACAGGATCCCTTCTTCCAAGTACTAGAAGTTTAGCATGGTTAGGATGGACTTTACTGAAAAAAAAAAGTGGATCCCCTCTCTTGGAGTTCCCTGTCTTTTCTTCTCTGTAACTCAACCTTGAGACGTCATGTTACCTTCACAGCTGGCAGTGATAGTGTTGTACTAGGTGGATGGGACTATGAATGGCTCACTGCCAGACTCAAACCTATATTGTCATGCATAAAAGCATACTGGGTAAAAGATCGTCTCTTGTGATTTACACTTATCTTCTAACCGCTATTTGTTGGGAAAGGCCTTGAAAAATGTGACACACAAATATTGCTTTGCTTTCAGTGCAGCTCTGATGCCAGAAGTGGACTATGCCTTATTTACAAGTAACTGTTAAACTCTAGGTTACACAAACCACAACATCACGTTTAGGAACCCTATTAAAATATCTAATTAGAACTTGTATGCAGACCATAAGGGGGACCCTTTGAATTAGAGGGCATTTATAAAAGCTCTAGTTTTCTTCATGATTGCTAGACGCAGCAACATTTTAACACCTTATTAACAGATATTGTGTAGCTTAAGGCCCGAAGGGATCATTAGATCATCTAAACTGACCTCTTGTATTTCACAGGCAATTGAATTTCACCTAGACACTCTGTACCAGCTTCATTGGCTTGAGTTGAAGCATTTCAGTCTTATCAGACTATAGTGTATACTAGAGACAAAGAGAGATTAGAGCCTCTAGACTCCTAAATGGCAGGAGCTAATATGTTCAGATAATCTTAGAGGGCATATCCTACAATCTAAGGAAAATGATCTGTCAGGCTGAACTTCGGGAAAGGATCCGAATTTGGCAATCAGATTGAACTTGAACTAGAACATACAATGTAAAATGTGCTGGCTGTCATAAATTGATGGAGATGCCCTCAAGTGTATTTTATTTTAATTTTTTTTTATTCTCCAGTAAGTACTAAGTAAAAAAGTGTCAAAAATACACTTTTTCCCCCGCCTTCCTTTATTTTTTTGCTTTCTCTCTTCCTTATTCCTTTCCTGCTCTCCCAAATGCGAAAATTAATTCACTGCAAATCTATCTCAGAGATATACTTCTCCATTAAATCACTTCCCCACTTTCAGATTTTCCCTGTTTCTTCTTCTCTTAAGTAGGCAATTTATTTCAGACACTGTATTGTCAAGTTGATCAAATAAGACAAGGATTATTTTCCAAAGTGTTGCATCATTTGAGCTCTCAAGAGTCAGGTCAATTTCAGTTTCTCCTCCTGCTTTTTAAAGATGAGTTTGGAGCAGGATAAGTTTTGCAATTCTCTTCCACTCTTAAACTGTTTGCATGCCAGTATCATCTGCTGTCTTACAGTGCTCATTTGCTGAGACAGCAGAGATTTCACTCAAGAGAGCTGAGAGCTGTGGTTTTCTTCCCTCTGCGGTGGTATTGGTATTACTTCTCTCAGGCAAAAATTTCCTCTCAGAAGCAGGAGATGTATCGCTCATTAAAACCTCATTTGCTGCTTCCTGTTCACCTTCCTAACTCACTTCAGCTGGCTGGAAGTAAAAATGCTGTGATATATTTATGCTCCCTTCTTTCACAATGTTTCATGGTAATGACTGCATTTATGCAAAGCAGCCTACTTTACAGAGATGTGTTCTTGAGGTAAGAAATGAAAAGCCTCATTTATAGCATACAGCAAAATGGTGCAGTCTTCTTCTTTTCTCCAGTCCATAGCTGCCATACTGAAGTCTACTCACAAGGGCAAGAGTTCAACCAGTGTAGGAATTCACCCTCGCAACATAGGCATAAATATAGCTAAGACTGATGCTTCATTCACTCAGTGTTTCCATCTTTCAGCACCCAGCAGCCAGCCTTTATCCACTCTGGTCCCCCGGTAGGACAATATCTCATGGACCCAGCCAGAATAACTGGTATCTTAGTCCTTGTTCATCTTCAGCCCTGGCATTTTCAAAACTCATTGTTCAAAGAAGGAACGAAGAGAGTAAATAAGACTCTTCTTTCCTTTTCTTTATTTCTTCCTGATTCTTTTAAATGATGCCACATGGGTAAATGGTGGTTGTTTATTTGTACAGAGGTATTACAGATTGACTTTGAAATATGTATCCTGATGCATTTTTCTGGGTGGACTTTCATAGGTTACACCACTTGAGGCAGCTCAGTTTGGTCATCTCTTTCTTCTGTGCACTATATAGAAGAGGTATCTTAGGATTGTGTGTGAGAACTGGACCATACACAGAGCTTGGTGATCCGTGCAATTAAGAAACCATTGCAGGTAGTGTAGCTGTTGCCACACTCTCTACCTATTTCTTGATAAGCTCCCATGTTTGTGATATGCAAGGATTAAAGTTGGTAATTTTTGCATTTGACTGTAGTGTTTGGTTTCAGAAATGAAAAATACTTCAGGTAAGGCTGAAGTATTTAGCTATCCCTAAGGATAGATAAGCAGCACTTTACCTTTGTGAAACACAATGTAAAGTGTCCGGTGGCAGAAGAAGTCACTCACCTACACAGTCAAAGCTTTGACTCCTAGGAAGCCCGTTTTGGTAGACATAAAACCACACCAAATTCTAACTAAACTGAGATCCCTGGTGGAAACAGATATTTTCCTCGTGGTTGTATCTTGAAAAAAATCTTTAATACTATCTTGACTGCACCAAGTTTGAAGACAGATTTAATATTACTGGTGCTCAGAAGGAGTTGTCAGATGGACTTTAACAATGTGGATAGAGAGCTCTGAATGTTTTAATTGAGGTCAGTCACCTAGCACGAACTGATTAAGTTCTAACACTGGTGGTTTCACTTCATCACACATCAGCTTTACAAATCTGGTTTATTTGACATCACAGCACTCTGTATTTGACTGTTCTATTGAATTACTGTTTTATTGCATTGGGTAATGGACTGTCAGAGTCTTACAGCTCATGTAGTCAAGTCCAGCAAGAACAGCCGTGATGGTTGAACTTATCCTTTGTTTAGTACAGCAAATTGGGCAAGACTTCATCTGTAAAGGTTCATTTTTGAGGAAGAGGAAAAAAGAAAAGTTAAGAATATATCCTGGCCTGAAAGAATCAAATTTTAATACTGCAGATGCTCACATCTCTCACAAACCTGGGATAAAGTCAAATACTCTGACATTATATGACTTTACTGATCAGGGATCTCTTGGCAATCTCAAGCCAGAGAAAAAGCAAGCTGAGGCATCACCATCCATTCTGGCTTCAATGAAGTCCTAGATACAGGAATGGGACTTCTGTTATCATTTTCTTCTTCCGTGTCCTTTAATGTCTGTGTACCATTTATTCTTTCCCCATCGCTCTATTTTTTTTGTTTGTTTATTTTCCTTCTCTGTAACAAGTTTAATTTACCTAGTCAAAGCTGCCTCTTTTTCAACACAGCCGTGAGCCTGAGACTGAAGGTGCTTGGTTGGGAGTAGCCCTGAAGAGAAGGATTTGGGGATATTGATAGATGAGAAGCTCAACATGAGCCGGCAGTGTGCTCATGCAGCCCAGAAGGCCAACCTCATCCTGGGATGTATCAAGAGCAGCATGGTCAGCAGGTCAAGAGAGGTGATTCTCCCCCTTTACTCTGCTCTTGTGAGACCCCACCTCGAATACTGCGTCCAGTTCTGGTGTCCCCACCATAAGAGGGACATAGATTTGTTGGAACGAGTTCAGAGGAGGGCCACAAGGATGATCCAAGGGCTGGAGCACCTCTGCTATGAGGACAGGCTGCAGGAGCTGGGATTGTTCAGTCTTGAAAAGAGAAGACTTTGAGAGAAACCTAATAGCTGCCTTCCAATAGCTGAAGGGAACCTACAGGAAGGCTGGGGAGGGACTTTTTACAAGAGTGTCCACTGATAGGACAAGGGGAAATGGGTTTAAGTTGAAGGAGAATAGATTTAGATTGGATCTTACTAAGAAATTCTTCAGTACGAGGGTGGCACCTGAAGGTGTTCAAGGCCAGGCTGGACAGAGCCCTGAGCACCCTGGTCTACTTCCTGGCACCCTGGTCTTCTTGAGAGGCTTCCCTGCCCATGACAGGGAGGTTGGATTAGATGATCTCTAAGGTCCCTTCCAGCCTAGGTCGTTCTATGATTCTATGATTCTATGCTAATAAAACTCTGGCTTAACCTGACTTGGATACCAATATGTTGGGTTCTGAGGCTGCTGATAAGATGATGACCACTCATAAAACTGGTCTTCTTAGAAGCAATGAGCCAGTCTGCACCATGGCAGAGCTGTGGATTTTGCTATGCTGTTATTTTTTTCCTTCTTTCCCTCCTTCTCTCCCTCCCTTCCCAGTTCTTTCCTTTCCTTCTCCTTTCTCATTTTTTGTTCATTTGTTTTATTTTATGGGAGGCAGACTGGATTTTGAAAGTAAGAGCAACTTCCACAGCATATTCAGATAAATAAATTTTTCCTGGACAGAGGGTAGCTAAAAATCACTTCAACCTGCAACATGTGCCCGCAACATATTCTTGAAGAGCAGAAAACTAATCACATGCTGAGCTGCATCAAAAGAAGCAAGGCCATCAGGTCGAGGGAGGTGACTCTATCCCTCTCCTCTGTTCTTGTGTGACCCCACTTACATTATCACGTATGGCTCTGGGATCTCCAAGATAAGAAAGTCATGGACCTGTTGGAGTGGGTACAGATGAAGGCCACAGAGATGATCAGGGGACTGGAGCACCTTCTCTATGAGGACAGGGAGAGAGCTGGGGCTGTTCAGCCTGGAGAAGAGAAGGCTCCAGGGAGACCTTATAGCAGCCTTTCAGCACCTGAAGGGGGATACAGAACAGCTGGAGAGGGACTCTTGATCAGGGAGTGTAGTGATAGGATGAGGGGTGATGGTTGTAGACTGAAAGAGGTAGATATAGGTTAGATATTAAGAAGAAATTCTTTATTATGAGGGTGGTGAGGCACTGGAACAGGCTGCACAGAGTAGTTGTGGATACCTCATCCCTGGCAGTGTTCAAGGCCAGGCTGGATGGGGCTTTGAGCAACCTGGTCTAGTGAACGGTGTCCCTGCCCATGGCAGGGGACTTGTAACTAGATGATCTTTAAGGTTTCTTACAACCTAAATCATTCTGTGATTCTATGAACTCTGCTATTTTTCCTTTATATTTAAACCAAACCAAACAAAACAAACTCTAAAAAATTTTAATGTTTTTTGTCACCAGAAGACTAATGGCTTCAAACTGCAACAGGGTAGGTTTAGACTGGACATTATGAAAAAAATTTCACATAAAGTGTAGTCAGACATTGGAATAGGCTGCCCATGGAGGTGGTTGCGTCACCATCCCTCAATGTGTTTAAAGGTCACTTAGATGTGGTGCTGGGGGATATGGTTTAGGGGTGAGCTTTGTAGAGTAGGGTTAATGGTTGGACTTGGTGATCCCAAGGGTCTTTTCCAACCAGACTGATTCTGTGATTCTATGATTCTAAGACACAGCATGTTGAAATCTCTTGTAAACCAATACGTCTCTAACTGCTGGCTGTTACATAGTGAGTAAATAGTTTACATTTCTATCTCTTTGTAGTGATGTAGTCTGGCAAAACCTGTGTTGCACTCTACACTTCCTTGCTCTGTTAGGAACTGTAAAGACCTGCCTACCCTCTCACTCTTCCTCTACTTCTGACATACCAGTGTACCATCATAATGTGACTGCTTTAATCGCTATGAGTTTGTGGCTGAAAAACAGGAAACACTCAGGAGCCAGAAGAAAGATTGAACTCTGTAATAGTTATATGCAGATTCTTTTCCTCCTGTGACCTTGAACGGTTATACTGCTGAGATGTGCCTCCTGCTTCTAGCTGGAAGCATCAGATATGGAAATAGCAGCTGCTGCCTTTTCCATTTCACAAGAACTGAGATCTGAGAAAGGTAATTTGCAGGAGATTTTCTTTTTCCTTTCTCCTCCTCTTTAACTGCAGAGTCCCATGATTCTGCCACACAGTCTGTTTGTGGGCCCACATCTAATGAGGCTGCAAAATTTCCAGATTCTGAAATATTACTTCACTTTAAGTGAGACAGTGGAGATGGGGATTATTTCAATAATTCAAATCCTGTCCATCTAATACATGTCATGTACAATTACTCTGCATTATATGAAAAAATTGAGAACATAATGGGAAAAGAAGTGCAACTACATGACTAAAATTCCTGTTGGAAAGTCTAGCCATTCGTCCTATAGCCTGGTGGCTCCAAACAAGTGTGTAACTAATATCCCCATTCTGGTAGGCTCATTGGTACTCCTATTTGACCTCATGCCCCTCCTCAAGGCATCTGGTCAACATCCACAGAGCAGAGTTTGGCTAACACTGAAGGCTCTTTGGAAATTTCACTCTCCCTCGTTTAGGACGTTATGGATTTCTAAAATGGATTTTACATTAAGCAAAAGTATTTAGTTAAAGTACAGTCACTATTGTGAGCAGAGAAAAATGAAGCAGAGGCCGTTATATGGCTGTCAGAGCAGAGTGTTTCCTTGAGTCAGTCTAACAATCTGCCTCCATATTTGTAGCTCTTTCAGATTTGTTTGTATTGCTCTTACAGGCTCATCGAACAATTAATTTTTAAAAGGAATTTCTAGTATACAGATACCAACAATTCCTTTACTACTGCTGAAAAGGGGAAAATATAAAAAAGACATTTGCAGTCCTTTTGTTTCTCAGAGGTAAAAGTTCCTTTCTTTCACTGCAATATAAAAGATATATGATACAAACCCAAAATATTATATTAGGGCATCCAAAATGATAAATTTTGTCTAATAAGACAGCATCATTTAAAGAGGAAAATGTATTGTGGATATTCTTGTCAGGGTCCAGAAGAAACTGAGGCATTTTTATCCTTTACCCTTTTACACAGACCTTCTCTGCTGAGCTGTAGCCTTGTTTCCTTTGTTTGTGATAATATTCCTGTGATTCTTGTGGGTTTCCCCACAGGCAAAACTGAATCTGGAGGGTTGCTTTGATGTGTCTTCCAGTGAAAGCTGCAGGAAAACAATGGCAGCTCTTTATGATTATTTTAATAAAGCTCTAGGCTAAATTTATACTCTAACACTGGAGAGCTTTGGAATCACGTCAATCCAGTCTGTGTCTGCATGATATATTCTAAGTAGGTAAAATGCTTGTTGGTTTGAGCAACCTGGGGAGTATGACAGACACTTATCATTTGAAAGGCTGATGATAGGGAGATGCATGAAATTTGATTTATTACTAGATAAGCAAACAGGATATCAGGCTTCTCAAACTAAGGATCCTCTTAATAGATTCTAAAAATAAGTCCTCAGAAGGGAATATCTTGTACAACTTTAAGTGCTGTGAGTGGCTGTGCCCTTTAGAAAATCATAGGATTTTCTCTGCTTTGGTGTTCAATGTGTGTATCCCACCTGTATCACTCACTGTTATGCTGCCATGAGATACCACCCGAGTTCTTGACAGTCTTTTTAGTTTTCCTTATATACCTAGTCACTCTGCAAAGCAGCTTTAGCAGCAGCCATTACTGCATCAAATAAAATTCCTTTTTCAGAGTTGATAACAATACTAATTAGCATTAAGAATTCTTAGGTTTTTTTTACATAAACAGTTAAACTATCAGTGGTCTTTGAAAATATGAACTGATATATGAGATCTGAGGGTGTTCACTCAAGAGTTCTGAGGGATCCTGCATATGCAACTGACTGTTAATGACGGCTTGCTAATAGCTTAAGTCAGCCAAGATACCAGAGAAATGTCAATTGGTAAATATCCAGTCATGGATTAAGATTGGTGAAAAGATAGAGAGGAAAAGATAGAAATATTTTACAGTGGAGGCATAATGATTTTGCTGTTCAGCATATTCATTAGTGGTCTGGAAAGGCAGTGGACAGGGATATTTTCTGATCTTATGGAACTACAATAGTCAAAATTAGAGTTAATGAAATGCTGCAGGATCTTCCCTTGGCACAGACTTCTGGGGTGAGCTGAGATCTGATGTGATTCGCTGTTGATAAACACAAGGTTGTGAGAATGGCAAAAATAATTCCTGCTATACCAGTACACAGCAGTGAGCTTAAAGGAAATCATTATCACTCAGAAGTCACCACTATGGGCAGTATTGTGAAAACTATGGATGAGCTTGCTATCCAATGGCAGTCAAAAGACAAATGCAATTTAGAATCAGATTCAAGAACAAAACAAAAAAGTGTCATTACAGTAGTGGTCAAAGAGCAAATCCATAACTCTTGCTGCTGCTTGAATATTGCACACATCTATCATCTTTCATTTAAAAGAGGTTTCAGAACTAGAAAACCTGCAGAGAAGGACAAGTAGATGAAAGATAGACGTGTGAAATCATACAGAAAAGATTAGATAGGTTTAGCATTATTGAGGTGAAAAAAAAAAGGCACTGAATGAAGGGGGTATGACAGAAATGAATAAAATCTAAGTATATATAAAGAAAGATGAATACAGAAACATGTTGGTCCTGCCCACAGTCTAGGCTGACAGGATACAAGCTCGGTTTGATATGGAAGCCTGACAGACAAGTTAGTCAACAGTTAGTAAGACAACAAATCCAATTTAAAGTGATAAATCCAGCTTGTGTTCCCCATAATATTTTGCAGACAACAGTTTTGCTCTAGGATTCTGTATCTGAGTCTAGGTGTCTGTGTTTATACTTCCACTGTGTATTCACACAATATCCCTCCCTCTTCTTAACAGGAATGCAACAACTTTGAAACTTGAGTGTCACTTCCTAAACCATATTGACGTCTTCTGAGAGTTAGCTTAAAACTTGTTCTTTGCTCTTCACATGAAATGTGGGATTGACTGTTCTTCTCTGACTCAGCTCTTAGCCATGGAAACACTCTGGGGATGAAATCACTTGCAGGACAGGAAGTACATGTGCAAAAGCCTGAGTCTGGGCATTAGGTAAGCTGGGATTATACACTTAGGATCAAGATTTCAGAGTCTTCTCATGATCAAGGAAAGTACCTGAAGTACGTCTCTTTGAACAGAATTAAAGAAGGTTCACAGATGCCTTTTAAAGTGAACTGGAATCATGTCATCCCTGATAATGAACCAGCTATACAACTTGCTTTCAGATTGGAGCCTCAGTCAGTCTCTGGACAGAAAAAGAGCAAGGAGCAGAGGTATCTCATCTGGTGATTACATTACACCTGCATACGTGACTTTAATTCCCTCAAGCTGTAGAGATTGTTTAACTCAGACCTCTTGTTTCTTGGGTGAGTCCGAGCAAATCCTGAAACACCTAAATTTTTAAAAGTGGTCTCATATATGTTATGAGGGCTGGACCCAACACTTTCCATGTCTGAGATGGGAAGTCATCTTGTGTTCACAGTCTTGTCACAGGTGTGAAATAAATGCTTAGAGTGGAAGGTCCAAAAAAGCCGAAATCTGGAGAATATATAAAGGAAAAGAGTATACTCAAGGGTTTAGGTGCTTCCAGTAGTAGATGGACACTTCACATTTGACATAAACAGATAAGTTCATGCTGGGTCTTTTTAGACCTTTTGCTTGGACTTAATCTTTTGCTTTGTCTTGTGCCTCCTTTACATTTCAAATATTCAGAAAGAAAAAAAGCCAGAACCTTATTTTTCCTCTCCATTGGAAACTGCTCTTTCATTGTCTTCAGTTGGGCACCGCTCAGTTTTACACACAGTAAATACTAAGTAGAGACAACTCCTTTGCCAGTAGCATCACTACTTTTAGCAGGGGCTCTATCATGGCTTCTGAGTTTGTTCCTTCTTATTTCTCAAAAGGCTGGGGGATTGGTTCATGCTGTAGTGGGGGTCTCAATAAAGCAAAGTGAATGGATTGCCTATATGTTGCATGTTTCCATATATGTGCCTATATGTGCCTGTTTCCATATAAACATCAGTTATGCAGAGAAACTTTTGCTGGCCTACAAAACCTTTTTTTCTACTATCCTTTTCATTGCTGAATTGGCCAACTGTGAAAGACTAAATTGTTAAATTTTGAAGCTAACAGATACTTTACCACAGAAACAATGAATTGACACCACATAAAACAACATGTCTCCTACAGATGCAGGATGAACATCATCGATTGGGGGAAAGAAGAGAAATCCTTATTAGATGCATTTAGAGTAGCAGGATAGGATACAGAGATCAGTACAATCACATCCCTATATCAATCATGTTTACTTGCATGAAAACCATCTGTTATGATTTTGAGGACAGTTTTGACATTCCCTATAGCTTGACAAGTGTGAAGAAGCCTCTCCTGGCATGTGCCACCTGGGGAATGCCCGTCCCACCTGCACAGGAGGAGCAGAGATCTCATACAATCTGAGGGAAGAATGGCCTGTTCTGAGATCCTGGGCACATGAGGCAGCTCTGCTTTGCACTGGATTACCATTCCCTGGAAATTCTGCTCTTCTGTTGTATTTCCTTAAATCACTCTGAACAACCATGAGACTTTAAAGGAGCAGAAAAAGGCAGCACAAACCTGTTACTCTATTTAAAAAGCAAAAGATTATAGTTTTACTTATAGATTGCTTATGGATAGTAGACTGTCTAACTATCTGCCGTGACTTTTTAAACAATTCCCCAGAGGTGAAATACAGTTATTGGTAAGTCCTATCCTCATGCTTGCTAACAAAAAAAGAGGAATTTATTTGAGGTAAAATAATGTCTTTATTTTTCAAATTCAGATGTATTTTTCTATTAAGGCAGCTTTGGCAGCAATTTCAGTTTAAAGACTTCTGCCTACTTCTTCACCCAGCCAGTCTGCTCACACTTGCCCCTCCATAGCAGAATGATACCCCCACTAAGTACCATTGCTTTTAGGATTGGCCTAAAATGGACCATTGAACTAGGTAAAAAAATTAACTACCTAAACTCCAAGAAATGTTCTGATGAAAAAGCAAGAATTAGTGGCCAGGGACAGAAAGAGAAATTTCTTAAGCCAGTATGGCCATCAGAACTACTGTTTCACAGTATGGTTTTGGATAGTTCATGAGTATAAATCCTCAAATGGGGTTCTGTAATCTTCTATCACAAAAATTGACTTAAAAAGCTGCATCTTGTGTCATGTGAAGTTGTGGTTAACTCAGCTTCTTTTTAATCACACACTATTGCTTTTTTCAGTGTCCTACCAGCAAATGCCAGTCTTAATGCTTTGACAGCAGTAAACAGATTATTTACTTATCTCATCTTATCAGAAAAACAGGAGATGCAGGGCAATCCTACCTTTCCGGACATACGCTGTATTAGATCTCTTTCACTGCTCCAATGTACAAATGAAGGAAAATTTAAAAAAATCATCATTATCTCGTGATAAACCCAATCTTTACTACTCATTAAAGAAAAATGAGCTGGTGTAATGGCACTTCTGTTTCAGTTGACCCCTTCCTGGCTTCCTGTCATTTTCAGCTCTGTTTTCTCTTCAGCACTGTCCTTATTCAGGAAATACTAGAAGCAGCCAGAGAAGTTTCCTGATAATCACACAAGAAAGACCCTGATAGATTTTTGAGACTGTAGACAAAGAACCTCTGCTACTTGCACAGCATTTTTTAAACTAGACAAAGAGCTACTTCTTATGAAGTCAAAATTAATGTTCACCTCTTGTGAAGAAATCAGCAGTTCACTTATCTGCTAAACTAAAAGCTGACATTAGACCTTTTAAAAAGGGAAATGATATTATAACAGGGAGAGTAAGAAGATTTCTGAAAGTTGCAAAAGTTTCTGCGTACTTTTACATTAACTCTCTATGGGCTGCAGCCAGTGCCCATTTTGACTACTTAGACATGACACATGAGAATGAATGATACAGAAAGTAGTAATATAGATTTTCTTGACAGCAACTAGTAGACAATGCACCACTGCTTTAAAATAGTTGCGAACACCGTCCATGTACATCAAATACAAATTATGGTTGTTAGAGATACCAGCAAATTTAAAATAGAGCTGTCTTTGGAGTCAGAAGAACACTATTTCAACAAAAGGGAAAAAAAAATAGTATTAGTGCCGTAGTGTTTACGAAAGAGCTGTGATAATCCTTAGCAACCTCATCCTCCATTACCCATAGGATTAAATTACAGTAATCAACCCAAAATAGCACGTTTTTCTTAAGCAGAGTGAACTAACCCTAACCGTGAGACTTTGATTGATCCAAAGAACAGTTGTGTGGATCCAAACCCACGCTAGCTCAGCAGGTCATTGCTACCAATTTGGCAGCTGTACAATGGCATCACAGAATAAAGACTTAAAAAAGTGCACAAAAAAAGGGCAAACAGGTTTGGTTTCTCTGAAGCAAAGCTGTATTTGTGAAAGTTCAAGGGAAGCTTTCCTCTCTCCAGTGTGCAGAAATAATGGGGCCTATGTGGGCTGTAGTTTGAAACATGTCCAGGCAGATGGTTGCTGGTTGTCTGGAATAATTCAGGTTTGGGATTTGTGTAAACAATTCACATTTAGATAGAGATATTTTAAAACAAACAACAAACAGTTTTTATAATCTTCTGAGAAAAAAACTCAAAATGAATCCAAGCTGCTTGTTAAAATTGTGATGTTGTAAGTAGTTTTAAAGTATTTTATTAGATATACATGACCAGAGTGTGCCCTCAGGAATACGTAAGTGAAATCCGCCACAAGAATACAAAACAGTCAATATGTCTGACATTTCAGGACACTGCTCATTTGTTTCTGCTCAGATTAGTTGTACCCAAATTCTCAAAGAGACAGAAATAACTCCTCCCTAGAATGAAAGCTCATCCAGCTGACTTGCAGCAAGAGTTTAAACCTGCTGGATCAGACGACGTTGATACATCTAAACATGTCAGGCACAATTCCAGCCTTGGGTTCCCCCTGGAAAAGTGTCCAGACTTTGTCTGGTGACCTGGCTGGGACCCAAGCTGTGCCAGAAATAGTGTCAACAGTATGAATCATTGCATGCTAGTGCTTGTGTCTCTGCCTTGGCCTTGCATAGTTTTTTGTACAGATCATTGGCCCTGGGATTCAAGTATGCTGCCTCCTTCCTATCTCAAGCCATTCCAGGGAACAGAAAATAGTTCTCCCTCTCAAACCATATTAGTTCTCTCTTCAGCATAGTCAGCTTTCATGGATGCTCCTCTGCTACTCTTCGGGTACCATAAAGGACAGAGGACAGGAAGGTGGGATGTTTGATAGGGAATCCTAAAACCAGTTTTTAGATTTGTGCCACCAGCAGTATTCCTAGTGGCCATGTGACCTGCCATTATTGAGCTATCTCAATATCACTTCTTCCTCAAGCCAAGTTTAGTAGTTTTTTTAGCATTTTACACCACTCAAAATACACAACAGTCATGAATGTTTTAAAAAAAAAAAGATGAAGAAATGGCAGAAAAATCTGCCTTAGCCTACTTAGAGTAAGACTAAATCAGAATCGGAAAGGTGTCTATCTTCCTTATCTACCTGACCTGTTGTAGACTTTCTCTGATGAGATGGCTATCAGAAGCTCTTTTTTTTTTTGCACTCATCTTGTGTTTCAAATTGCATTCATTAGTGAGGTCTCCATACTAGTCGAGCTTGTTAATTAATTAATTTCCGCCTTGAAGCCCTTTGTCAGTTCTGGACAGATTTCATCTTTTCTTCCAGGAGAAGATTTTATTTCCTCTTTACCTGGCAATAATCTAGAGTTTCCTCTGAAGCAGAATAAACATTTTTCCTCTTTTCCCGAGAAGCATATATCTCTTTTTTAAACCAGATGTCATCTTCTATTTTGGGCTTGCCAATTAATAACTGTTTGTATCAATAGTGGATAAAAGTCTCCTGAATGTTTTTTTTGTGACTCTGTATGCATACGTCCACATGAAAACTTTTACTTTGGTGAACTTTATATTACAACTCAATTTTGAACACTGATGCAACCATTAAAATTGATTAAATCCATATTGGACATAACTGCCTCCTTACTGCGATGAAGGTCTCTGGGGTGATAGAGGGTCTGAGGGTACTAACATCTCCCTTCTAAATGCCCAGGGCCACCTAAGTAATTCTGGTGTCACTGCAGTGAACAAGCACAGCCTGGGTTTCAAGAACTGCTGTATCTGAACTCCTGTATGAACTGCCGATGTCTGTGACTGAGTTGTGGTACGCAATCACTCCTCTGAAGTTCAGACTGTAAAAAAAGTTGTCTTCCATAACCTCTAACTCTTTTTCACTTTGTGCAAAATAGGCATGTGATCGAGAAGAAGTATCTCAGATTCAAAGTGATAGCTGAGTGTTGACACACCTGTGTGTATTTAGTCTTTTATTCCCTCTTTCGTCATGATACAGAGACATGAATTTTGTTAAAAGTCCAGTGAAACCTCAGAGGAAGTAAGAGGTACTTGATATTATTGAAAAGAAAACATAAAATGAAAGCTTAGTATGAACAAAGTTGGTGTAAGAATTTGTTGGTAGTACAGTTACTCTTTTGAATAACACAATAAATCAGCTTCTGTTTTTTTTCCTGGCTGAATCCTTATCGGTCTGAACTCAACGTCTGCATGACTCTCTAGTCTCAAGGTATGAATCCCATGGGCAAGAGGTGAAAAATAGGATGGAAGCTCACTGGGAGCCTCATTTCTGTCCATTACACAAATAAATTTGCATGAGACCAGCTCCTGACAGGTGACTGCTCTGCCCTGGTGAGCAGAGCTGCTGAGTTTTCAAATCCCTTCCCCATACAGACTTTATAAAACTGATAACATTTTTCTTTGTCTGAAAACTAAGACGCAGCATGATAAACCTGATGGTGATCATGTAACTTTGAAGGAAACAAAAAATTCCAAGATAATGTTACTTTTCTTACCCTAAAACTTGCATAGGCTAAGAATAGAAGAGCCAAAAATGAATAAATGAATCCCCTTCCCCCCAAAAATAAGCTTACTAAACACATTTTCAGAATTTAAAAATAAGCATTATAAAGCAAGAAATTTTCACCTTCATTACAAGAAAGTGCTGTTTTAAAGAGTAAACAGGACAGAATAGGATTTTTGTGGAGTAATGTGTATTTGGACTTCAAAATATGTGCCCAAAACACCTGAATTTTGTGTGGATCCCAGGTCTTCAGGCATCCCCTGAAAATGTCTGCTAAATTAATGCAACAAAAGCCAGTGTTGACTCCACACTGGCCCCAGGCAACTTCAGCTGTTCCGAGACTG
This sequence comes from Apaloderma vittatum, assembly GCF_000703405.1. Classification (NCBI taxonomy): domain Eukaryota; kingdom Metazoa; phylum Chordata; class Aves; order Trogoniformes; family Trogonidae; genus Apaloderma; species Apaloderma vittatum. Next base: position 34,091 of record NW_009708334.1, on the reverse strand, counting down.
GCAGCTTTCTGTGAATACCTGGCAGTGGGACTTCTGGTGCTCAGGAAATTCTAGTGTCACAAAATGTTCACCTGCCAAGTGAGCAAATTTGGCAACTCAGTCTTATATATGTGCCATCTCTTTTGGATCTCGTGCTGGCATTGAGAATGATGGACTACCATACCAGCCCAGGGAACAGATCATTTAGGAAACCGTAAAATCTAGTGTGGAAATGGACTTCAGATATCAGTCTCGTAAACACTCTGACTCCATTTATTTTGATATTAAACAGCTCATGCACAATTAGGCAGGACTTAAGCACTTGAATCCGCTAGTGGCTTGTGTTAGATGTTAACAGTACATTAAAAGAAGAACTGCCTGGTCACATGCCACTGTCTTTTCAAAGTCAAGGACTAATTTTTCCTGACTTCTACCTCTTTCTTCATCCGTCATCACATGGAGTAGATCTTGCTCACAGGGCAATCACCTTCCACAAAAGCAGAAAATTCCTCAAGTGACAAAAAATGCAACTTCCCTACTCCACTTTGGGTATTAAGGAGGTATTTGATATAAGCCTCGATTCATTGTTTTCTTCCTGGCAGTTTGAAGCCTGTGAATCAGAGTTTCTGTCACTCAGGATAAGGGTTGAGGAATATTGATATCCTGGCCCTCACCCTCAAGTTCATTACCTAGATTCACTACAGGTGAATATTATCAGATTTTTCACTGAGCCATAAACTTACTTATCCAGAATTTATTGGCTTCAAAACAAAGAACACTTTTATAGAAGAATTATGGGAGCATTTTCCTTTGAATTCAGATTTTAGTTGCAGCTTAACTATTTATTCTACTTACTATCAGCTCTTATTTTAAGTTTCCTCCAGAATATCTGCTCCTATTAGTGGGAACACTGTCTTCCACTTTTTCTTGTAACATTCCATTTGATCTCCATCAGTGGATACTCACAGATCTAAACAAAAAGGAGGAATAAACCAACTTCAGCTCTAGGTTAACATTCTCTGTATCAAAACTTTGTGGGAAATAAGAATTAAGTTATTGGTAAATCATGCTATTAATTTTTTCAACTGCAATGTAAAGTAGATACTTACGACTGAAAGTTACAAGATTAATCTCAAGTTTATTTTATGTGCTGGAAGTTGAAATTAAGCTCAATCAAGCATCTCAGTTTTGTTTTGTAAACTTTGACAAGTGTTTTTGATCATGTTGCTTTTGTCATTTGGTGAGAGCACACCAGAGAGCTTATTGTTTTTGTTTGGTGTGAAAGTATATTCAGTGGTTTCAGGAACATCTAATTCATAGCTGTCAAACAAGGAATTGGAGCTCAGTTATAGAATCAAAAAAATTAGTGATCAGCAACCATCATACTAACCAGTCTACTGCCACTCTTTGTAGGAAACTGAATATTGTGCAACCAATCTGTATCCCTCTGAATTTCTGATTTTGTATTTTAGAGATGTTTTTCTTGCCTGTTAGTAATACTGCTTTGCACTGCTCTAGAATTTTAATTTTGTGTCTTCAGCAATCAGTACGTTCTTAATTTAATGAACAATCAGATGCTAAGTTTGGGAGATACATTTTGAAAATTCAAAAAGTCCTCAGAATTTACTTGTTTGGTTTAAGTGTATTTTCTGAAGCCAGAGGCTTACCAGCAGTTACTATATAAGTCAGTGCAAACACCTGGGGGGCTACCAGTTATTTCCAAACTGAACTGAGCTCGGAGTCACTAGAGCACAACATCCTTTCACTTTGGAGGAAGCACACAGGCTTCAGATAGGTTTGGATGTACTATCTGACTTGCTCTCTACAGAGGAAGGGTTGGATTTTCTTTATAAATGTTCAATACATTGGTAACTTCCAAGTAAAATTTGCAAGTAAAATTTGCACAGTGAATGAGTCAGATACCAGCAGTGAAATATCTGGAAGTGGATAAAGTGCTTAACCTGTCACCTGTGTGGCATGGCAGATGCAGAGCACTTCAGCATTTTTATTTTTATAGTATGTATTCTGTTGTATTGAAGTGTTTTTCCTGCCCTGCTCAGCTTTCCTTTCTTTCCATGATATACTCGGAGTAGATCCTGTATTTTATCTTCATAGAATCATAGAATCATAGAATGGCCTAGGCTGGAAGGGACCTTAGAGATCATCTAATCCAACCTCCCTGTCATGGGCAGGGACACCTCTCAAGGCCTCACCAACCTGGTCTTGAACATCTCAAGGCAGGGGGCAGCCATAACTTCTCTGGACAATTTATTCCAAAGTCTTGCCACCCTCATACTGAAGAATTTTTTCCCAAGATTCAATCTAAATCTATTCTCCTTTAACTTAAATCCATTTCCCCTTGTCCTATCAATGGACACTTTTGTAAAAAGTCCCTCCCCAGTCTTCCTGTAGATTCCCTTCAGCTATTGGAAGGCTGCTATTAGGTTCCTCCAGAGTCTTCTCTTTTCAAGACTGAACAATACCAGCTCCCGCAGCCTGTCCTCATAGCAGAGGTGCTCCAGCCCCTGGATCGTCTTTGTGGCCCTCCTCTGAACTCGTTCCGACAGATCCATGTCCATCTTACTTTCTTTTTCCTTATATCACTTCCTTTCTTTAAAAAAAATAATAAAAGTCTCTGTATTATATATGTTCCTTTATTTCCTTCTTTCTAGTCTCTTTTGTTTTCTCCTCCTCTACCTTTTCCTGTATTTTCCTTTCTCTTTCCCCATGGCTGCATTAAGAGTAGCATCAAACAATCGAGTTCTCCCAGCTTTATTCTCGCTGCTCCCTCTACACAATTCACTCCTTTCCCTAGGATTTTCATAGTCCCTTAAAAGAGAACAAGCAATAAACCTCATTGTCTTCCTATCCTCTATTTTTCTAGGGCATAGAGGTGAAGCCTAGGGGAGATATTCTGCCAGTCCCTTCCTCATAATCGACAGAAGAGAAAGGACAAAGTGTCTTTTAGGGCGTCATTGAGGGTGAAGTGGAGAAGTACCAAGTGAGCAGCAGTTGTCCCAGAACAGTGCCTGGCACAGACCTCAGGCCACTGGGTTCTGGCCACTGAGATCACAGTCATAGAGTCATAGAATGGCCTAGGTTGGAAGGGACCTTAGAGATCATTTTAATCCAACCTCCCTGTCATGGGCAGGTATCCCACCTCTTGACTAGACCAGGCAACACATGGGGACCGAGCAGGAATCGAACATGCGACCTCAGTGTTGTCATTGCTGTCAGCACTGTGCTCAACCCATTGAGCTAACCAGTATTGGTTTTTGATGCCCTCAGTGAGCTGTTGGGCAAAAGAAAGGTGGGAGGCATGGACAGGAGAGAAACCACCCACGGCACAATGTCTCCAAAGCCAAGCACAGAGGGAGGGGCAACTACACTGAACGGCACCAACAAATTAGCAGTGCCTGGTTATCCTAGTCCTGCTCACCTCTCTGAAGTCTCGGAATTTTTCTGTCCATGAAAGTTCCTATTTATCTCCATGACCTTGACACTAGGTAAGATTATTTACATTCAGCGCAAAACAGAAGAAGCCCATGGGCTTAGTGAATGGGATCCCTTCCTGACAGGTCTCTCTGGGGTCTATTTACTCATAGTTGAAAGTTGACAAACAGGTTACCACTCTGACAAAGGGATCCATTACTTTTTAAAAATATTTTCTTCTGCCCTTCTACACTTGAAGGAGCATCTGGTTTCCTGGGTTTTTAACTCAGCTAACCCAGCAAAGGAAATCAGGCTGAATTACAGATACTGTTGGTGGAAACAGGCATTTTTGCACGAAAATAAATAATTCCATCTGTGTAAGAGCTGTACTGAGAAAGATAAAGACCTTATTCAAACACAAGCATCACAAATAACAGGAATGGGAGTTCAAAAGATTACTGGCAAAGGAAATTGCTTTTTCATACAACAATAGTTATGCTCCCTCCCTTTCCCCCCAGTTTTCCCTAACAAGAAAGCTTATATTTATCTAGTTAAAATTTAGATGGTTTAGAATGCTGAAGGTTCGCAAATCTGCTGCCCAGGAGCTGGTTTTCAAGAAGGGATTTTCATGACTGTAGTGGAATAAATATTGTGGTGATGAAACGATTATATAAAACAATCTTCCAATATGATTTCCCAGCAGAGGTGTTCCGCAGTTATCCTGTTTTTCAGGTTGCAAAACTCTTCTCAGATACTTGCAGCTCCACCAAATGCATCTCTTGAAGAAACACTGCTGAAGAGAGGCAAAGCCACAACGGAGCCAATAGTTTCTACATTAAAAAAGTGCATAATCATATTCTTTTTCAGCGACCTTTATGCAGAGGCATCAGTTCAATTCAGTTTTTGGAATGGACTTGACCTTTTCTTCAAATTCATTAGCACAAGCTCTCACACTTCATAAGAGCTAAAGCCTCCATCTGAAGCACACACAACAAAGACTCCACGATAAACTGACAATAGGGAGCTAACTTTTCCCACAGATTCTCCTGGAGAAATAGTCATCTAACTTAAAGTCTTTTTGCTAATTAATTACTCTGCTTGACATTCGGGAACACGGAGGACAAAAAAACCCCTGTCCTAATGAGCTGTTTGTAGAAAGCCGTATCGCTCTGTCCCAGAGTTTTGTATTACAGCTAAAACATGTCCCAGCTCCACAGCGGTAATTTAGATCCAAGCTACCACTCTCTTGGTCTCTTTAATCAGCCATAGGGCCATCTGTGGTGTCTCAGCTGACCTATGGAGAAGCAATATTCTTTCATTAAAGTACCAGTTCATTTGTCCTGTAAGTTTCCTCCTGAAATTTCTTACGCTTAGTCCGTATCAGTAGGCATGTATGTATCTATATGTATTTGCATATCAACATCATCACCATAAACAATCAGCCTAGTCATTTCACTGCAAGACTATACCCTCATGCCCAGACTCTTCCCCTAAGAAAACTTCTGCATCCTTTAATGCCCGAGAAAAAGGATGGTCTTGCAATATACCTGAAAGAGTAATACATAGTCTTTATGGTAAGATTATTTCCTTTTCCATAAAAAAAATAAAAGAACAAACCAGCCCCCTAAACTGAATCTTTCCTTCCTCTGTGGGTATCTAAATTAATTAAAAATTTACTACTTAAAAAAATAAAAGAAAATAATATTTTCAAAACTCCCCCAGGCCTTTTTAATGTTTTGTCCAGCTGAGTCTGTGTTCTATCAGAGTAGGTAGAGTGCAACATGGACACTTCAGTTGCAGTTATGAAGTTATTTGCCCCCAAACGTTAGACTTTCAATTAATTTATAATTACGCTTTCCCTATGGGATTTTGTTTTCAGATACTGTATGTCCCATTTTCAGTGGTCAAAACATCCGCTTCTTTCTCCCAGTAACATTCTGAGGTGTTCTTTGGGTTGAATTTTAGCTGATGTAGCCATACATCAGTGTAAAAAGGAAGATCTTTAAACTTCTTAGGCAAGGTTGGGGGAAGTTAAAATCAAATCACTGCTACTTTTCCTCATAGCCAGAGGTTGTAAAAGCATGTGCAATTGCATTTTTCCTCCTGCAAGGCAGTTGTATGAATATTTGTAAGCTCATTTTTTTCTGTTTTGACATCAGGAGTGCATACAGCAGCATATAAATTAGATACCACACTGAAATACATAATTATGTCATGAAAGCTAAATAGTTTGACTAATACTATTATTCAGGTATGCATTTATTTTGATTTTCATATATTTAAGTCTTTTCTTATTTTAAACACTTCCTGTTCATTTACCAAATTTTACTGAATGCAAGAAATAATTCATGGATCAACACAAAGGCCAGTGGTTCTTTTGCTCTTAAAGCTCAGTGTTCATAGGCAGCACTTGTTTAAATCTTACAGTTGTACATATCACACGAAAGAAACCAAATTACTGATACCTTCAGTGAATTTTCAGGCATGCTTTGTTCAATAGTTATAAGTTAATTTCCCAGGAGGAATTTTCTCTTGTAATCAGATGAAATTTTCCATCGATTAATTTCTTTTCATTGAATCTACTTACTGCTTATTCTACTTCCATTACTGAAACATTACTTAGTCATGATACATATGCCTTCTTAATGTGGAACCATTTGCTGAATAAAAGCTTTTGCACCATAGCGATGTCAAGAAGGGCTCTGCATAGTCTGAGTTCTAGCTCAAATGTCTTATTCTCCATGCTATCCTGGAATTTGCATAGCAGAGAGGTTTTTGTGGGAAAAATATCACACTGAATTTATTATTATTAAACCAAAAGCATCTGTTTTTTTCTCTTCTTAGTATTTAACATCTCTCATCTTGGTAGAATATTCTATATGGTTTTTTTAGCCACACTTTCTTTCTTCTGTGATTCTATATCATAAATGGTTTCAATTTCAGCACTCTTGAATTTCTCCAGTACATAAACCCTTGCTTCCATTTGGAGCTTGTGTAGTTCTCTTAGGTCTCTGGAAAAATGGGAGTTCTCTGCATTGTCCATGTGCTCAGATTGCTTATGATTCCATCTAAAACACTGCAGATAGTCAATAATTTGATAATTTTCTGAACCTGCCAAAATTTACATATTTAGTTTTTTAAATGACACCTGATTTTTCTTCTATTAGCATTAATGGACAACTTCATTTGGCATAGCCTAACAAATCCCTCATGTTTTTCCCAGATTTTAGCCAGCACTTCCTATAAAAAACATAACATGAGTCCAAATCAGTTCATCTCAGCTGTCAGCACTTGTTATAAATTACCCAACACCCCAGCATTAAGGATCACAGCAGGTGAAAACTCCATAGATTGCAAACTTCCACTGGAGTCTGGGTAGGTGTGAGCTCTTGACATTTGATGAATGAGAAGTCAGGTCTCAGCACTGTTGTATCCAGCATCTGGGCTACGTTAAATCAGAATCTATGATTCAGGCTTTTCCAAAGGAGTACCTGATGGCTGAGACAGGGGTTTTGTGTGTTAATATGGCTACTGGTGAATCTTGTTGATTATCCATTTTGCTCTATATATTGTATAAGACCTTTCTTTAACTCTGTAGTGTGATAATGATGGTTGTTTCCAACAACCAACAAAAAAAGTGGATGTGAACACATATATCACAATGAAAACAGAAGATGTGAGATTATACTCCTGAATTTCCACTAATTTTTGCCCTGAAACTGTTTAATTCCAGCATCCTTGAGTTTATGCTGCAAAACAAATTACATTCTACTTTTTTTCTTCCCTAGTATAACATGAATAAAGTTTAACAGGAATTGAGAGAAAGGTACGTCATACTGGAACCAGTTTCGGGAACTCAATGCAGTTAGAGGAATTTGATTTATTGTAAATCATAGCTTAAAGCTTATGCTACATTTGCTTTTACATGTTTCAAACGAAGTGCACAAAATCTGGAGATTGGCAGTATAGAGTAAGATCTTTGCAGAACATGGTGAGTCCTCAAATGGAATAATTCATCAGGACAGCCTTCTACATTTATATTTCTTCCTTGCAAAGAAAAGATAATCTGTTTCATCATGTCATAGTAGAGTTATACTGTTCTGAATACTTTTTGTAATGGTAACATCTGTGATATCACTTATGAAGATATTATTATTTAATATCACAATTATACCACAGTTAAAATGAAGGAGTTGAAGTGCCAGTGCTGTAAATACTCTAGCCTCCACTGCAACAGATGAAACTATTCCTATCACCCTTTTGCTAGGAGACAGTATTACTTGTGTTGTTGATGCTTGCATAACACTCACATGTAAAATTGCACTGGACACTGGGGAATTGGCCTTTTGTTACATGTCTCTCTAATGTCATAATATTGTTTTAAGTGTAAGTAACTGCTTTCTAGGCGGCAAGTGCTGCTTGAGGGTTGCTACTTTTTGCGAGTTAGGGCTGGACTGGCTGCTAAACGCAGGCAGATGCTCTCTAACGCTCTCTAACCCTCTATCCCTGCCTAAACAGAAAGGAAAAGGGAATGGGAAAGAGACTTAAGGGTTAGGAAAGAAAAACTAGAACAGCTTTAATGAAACAATAATGGAAATAATAGTAAAATGATAAAAATAAAGAACAACTATATATAAGCCTGATATTGAACCCAACTTCCCTGCCCCGATATCAATCTCCACTGGTGCTGCGGAACAGATGGCATCGGGGAAGCCCCAGGCTCAGCAGTGGCGGGAGCTGGATACAGGGAGCTGGATTCGGGAACTCAGGATCCGGATCAAAAGCAGGAGATCAGATGGAGTCCTCCCTGGACACTGGCCGTTGTAGAAAGGAGAAAAAGGGCAGAAACTCTCATGATCTCTCAATTTATACTAAATATGATGTATATAAAATGGAATACTCTCATTGGTCACCTGTTCTGTCTGTTATTCCCTAGAGGTGCAACTTTTTCCTTCCTTGTGACCCCTCTTACTACCCGGCACCCCCAGCGTGGCACACAAGAGCCAGCAGTGGCCTTGGTCACTACAGGAATAAGTATCAGCAAGAGCCTTTCTGCATCCCAGTCCCAGGCAGTAACTGTAAACATCAGGTGTTATCACTGCCAGTAGCACACACTGTCTGCAAAAACATGCTGCTAACTTCAGAAAGTGCAGCCTCTTAGAAGAGAACTGAAAAAAACCCAAAACTGAACAGAATTGGTTTTGTTTAGCTAAAACCAGGACACTGCTGCACCTTTGTGCACATACATAATGTGAAAAGATGCTGATCATCCTATTGCTGCAGTTTCCCCATCGTTGCAGGCAAAGAGGGAAGGGCAGCTGGCTATTCTGCAGCAACTGTGTGAAAGGCATTCAAACAAATTTCGCTTTCTGTAGAACAGAATCATACCAAAGCTATCCAGTGTGATTTTCACTTAAAAATAAAATAGAGTAACACAGGTATGTGCAGAGTTAAAAAAAATAGCAAGCATGCTGCAAGAGACTGGATCTACCTGTAAGCCTGCCAGAGTCTCAGCTGGGGTCTGTGTCTGTCTCTGCTTTTGAATGGGAAGTGAAGTTCACTGACACATCCCTCCATTCAGGAGAACAATGATTATGTCTGCATTTGTGTGATAAATTCTGTCTGAATTAGTGATCAGGAGTAGGGCTTCTTGACTCTTCCCAGAAAATCTTTCTCATGGCATTTGTTCTCAGCATTGCACCTGAGTGTGTTTCAGTGACTTGTTAAGGAAACTGCACTGGCTTAAAAGGATCTCTCTGCACAGGAAACTTGGCCTCAGTTGAGATGACAAACCTTTCTGTCACGTTTGTGTCTAGCAGGCAATACTTAATGAAAATCCTGCTCTCAAGATTTGGTTCCCTGCCATATCAGGATAACATAATAGTAATCAGCAAAATGTCCTATAGAAAGGCATTTCTTTAAACTATCCTATCATATCCTGCTGGCATTTATTTTGCCAGTAAAGCATTTTGGAAAAGAAATTCCTAGGTGAGGCATAAAAGCATTAATCCAATGATCAGCAATGTAATAATAATAATACTGGTTTTTCTCTGACTAAATAACAGAATGTTCACAAAACCACAGCCATTTTTGTACATAGTAAGCTCAGGCCAGAAACGTCTTTATTTCCTCCCCTTATTCTTTGTTGCTGTTGCTGTTTTTAAGGTGTTGGCCCTTTACTTCAGTACTGGTCATTGCTTTCTTAGAAATCTGTCACACATTGTGAACACTGTGTGCTGTAATGAGTGACTGAGCCTTTGGAGCAATGACTGAAAATTTAACACCCACTGAAATTATTCAGCTGTTGTATCTACTCGTAAGTATAAGTCTTGTTTACTTCTAAACAACCACCTCTTAAATCTGAGTTGGTAATGGATGGGCAATGTATTTGAGTCATTACTCTGTCAGAACAGTGAGGTAATTGATCACATTGGGGACAAATATGGCTGCACATGGTCAAGTGTAGAGTTCATTGATTCATGGAGTATTAAAGGAAACCTCCAGGGCTGCTGTTAAGGAAGACAATATGAACAATATTAAATAAATGCATACAAAGGAGATATACAGGTGTCATGTGTCATGGTTTGTGGAAAATAAGATGCCTGGAAGTGAAACTTAACTTTTGAAAGGTCTTCTGTCCTTCTTAAATTCAACTTTTCAGCAGCGTATGAGAGAGAAGGTAAGTCGTGGTCAGGGGACTTTCATGGTTAAGAGCTAGTGTAGCTTTGGCTATGACACCAGCTCTTCCCAGGATGATGAGCAAGAGCTCTGCTCTGGACACTGACCCCACACAGCATTTATTTTCAAAGGTATGTCTGTCTATGGGCCAGTGTGCTATTTTGCTTGTATAAAAGAGTTTTTAAGTAATAAGTGACAAAAGCTGGGTGCCCAGCAGAATTTTAAGCCTTTGAAGCTCTTTAATTTATGAATGAGCTAATAGTCTTAGAATTATAGAATATTTTTGGCTGGAAGAGACCCTCAAGATCATTGAATCCAACCTTTTTCTAGCCCTATCAACACCACTGAACCATGTGCCTCAGCACAATATCTACCTATCTCTTAAACACCTCCAGGGATGGTAAGTCAACCCCCTCCCTGGGCAGCCTGTTCAATGCCTGACAACCCTCTCAGTAAAGAAATTTTTCCTAATATCCAACTTGAACCTCTGCTGGCACAACTTAAGGCCATTTCCTTTTCCTCTTGGCACTCACCTCTCAGATATTTATATACATTAATAAGATCCCCTCTCAGCCGTCTCCTTTCAAGACTAAACAGCCCCAGTTCTCTCAGTCTCTCTTCATAGGAGAGATGTTCAAGTCCCTTGATCTTCCTTGTATCTCTCTGTTGGACTCTCTCCAGTAGGTCCCTGTCTCTCTTGAATTGGGGAGACCAAAACTGGACACAGTATTCCAGGTGTGGTCTCACCAGAGTAGAGTAGAGCAGGAGGAGAACCTCCCTAGACCTGCTGGACACACTTTTCTTAATGTGCCCCAGGATCCCATTGGCCCTCTTGGCCACAAGGGCACATTGCTGTCCCATGGACAACTTATTGCCCACTAGGACTCCAAGGTCTTTCCCCATGTGGCTGCTTTCCAGCAGGGAGATCCCTAACCTGTACTTGTGCCTGGTGTTATTCTTCCCCAGATGCAGGACTCTACACTTGTCCTTATTGAACTTCATGAGGTTCCCCTTTGCCCAGCTCACCAGCCTGTCCAGATCTTACTGGATAACAGCACAGCCTTCCTGTGTGTCAGCCAGTCCTCCCAGTTTCATATCATCAGTGAACTTGCTGAGATTGCATTCTATCCCCTTGTCCAGGTCATTGATGAAGATATTGGACAAAACTGGGCTCAGCACTGATCCCTGGGGAACCCCATTGGCCACAGGCCTCCAACTTGACTCTGTGCTGCTGATCACAACCCTCTGAATTCTGTTGCTGAGCCAGTTTGCAATCCACCAATCATCTATCCCACATTTCTTGAGTTTACCTATGAGGATGTTATGTGGGACAGCATCAAAAGTGTTACTGAAGTCAAGGTATATGACATCCACTGCTCTCCCTTCATCAACCCGTTTGGTCACGTCCTCATAGAAGGATATCAGATTAGTCAGGCAAGATTTCCCCTTGGTAAATCCATGCTGGCTATTGCTGATAACCTTTACTTCCAGTTGATTAGAGATGGCTTTCAGAATGAGCTGCTCCATCATCTTCCCAGGGATGGATGGGCAATTATATGTTTATATAATGTTTATAAGGAGGAGCAGCCAAGCCTGGTATATACTCTACAGAGAAAGGGGAGAATTTAGTCACTTTTCAAAATTTCTGGATAATTTTAACTACAGAAAACAATGCATTTGATTGTATTTCAACTGCCAATACCCGTCTGATTGCATTATACAATCTGCAGAATGAAAAATGACTCTCAGCATGCATACTAGTGTCTTGGCTGACTAGGTGAAGCAGAAAGAAGTTTCTCTTAGTCGTACAGTGTTAATGAATGGAGAACCAGACACTTGTGAAGGGCATCAGTCTTTTGGAAAGAGCTTGTCCTTCCCAACTCTATTGTCTTCCGAGCAGACAGTACAGTGGCAGGAGGAAGTTTTTCTCTGTTCTGGTTCAGAATGATCAAATAGTCTCTCTAAACTTCTCTGTGACTGGTGAGGGGAAGAACGTCCCGAAGGAAATTGTGTCCCATTGGGGAACATGTCTTTCTACCTAAGAAGAAATTTCAGTCATGTTTCTTCCTGTTCAGGAAGAGAAGCCTGGACACTGATCAAAAAAGGCCCCAGTGGCTCTGTCTTGGAGGAAGGGGTATCACCAGAAGTTTAGGAGCTTAACCATGTTAAAATTACCCAATTGTTACCAACACAGATGGGCTTGTTTTAATCTTTATAACTTAGCCCTATCCCACCGAGACAGCAGGGCAGAGCTTTTTCACTGTTTCTCTTGAGCAGAACTGGACCACAGTGATATACTCAGAAAAAGTCTCATGTGATATGAAAATGGTAAGAACTTTTTTTTACATGAATGAAATTTACAATTATTAACCTCTGATGACTACAATGTTTACAAATGTTTGCTAACTTTACTGGTAAAAATGTATAATAATAATATTGCAACACATATCCTGGAGCACAAAGGGGGCAAGAAAAGTTGGTATTTTACAAATATCCACACTATTTCTAGGCAAGTATTTTTACTTTATCATGACGTCATACTGTTTTCTGCTACAAATGGAATTGCATGAAAAAGATGATCCACTGGTTTAAGCAGTAAAATTGTAGCAAAGACTGAGTAGGTCTGATATTTAAGAGTTCCAGAAAATATATGCTGGGAAAGAAAAGAAATAATATTTTAACAAAGGAAATCAAGAATTAAAGTATGGAAAATCTGCCTAAGAAAATCCTTTTTCGGTATACTAGAGGGCATGGGGGAAAAGACTGATGAGGACTCTTGCTCTTGAGAAGCAAGAGTTAAAAATAATGTCCTGGAGGACACCAAGAAGAAAGGATGGGAAGAAAATAACATCAAATGGATTTCTTCACCTATTTGTGTTAGGTCCTGCTTTCCTCTTTGATGCTTGCCTCTTGCTTCATGTTTCCCCACCTCCAAAGTGCTGTAGCACCTTTACTGATCTGCAGCTTCTGGTGCTGGGGCTTTCTGGACCACCACGCCTTCTTCAGCAAGGAGGAAGAGAGGTGCTGATGTGCTGCTCTGTATCACACCCTTGCTGGCAGAGGTGAACCAAGGTGGTAGCTTTCTATATTCCTTCTACCATGGCATTGCCCCTGGCAGATGATCCCTAGAGCATGACAGAACATGATACTTCTAAACATGCTGGAAAATAGGAATTTGGACAAATAGAAACCACAGAAAAATCACCTTGTAGAATGGTTTGATGACAAAACTAACTTTGCCCCCACTTGCCAACAGGTGAGTTGTATAGCTTTCAGTCTCAAGAACCGTAGAGCCATTTTAAAAATATTTTTAGGCCTCCATCATATTCATCTTTCAGTACAGCCAAAGAATTTTATAAAGCAAGACTGTCTCAGTATCTTCTGCTTTCTAAAAATCCATCAGTGACAAGTATCTTGAATACTCCACAAAAGTTTAATTTCCATTCTATTGTTGAGCTTCAGAGAAAGGGAAGAAATATATTCTTTGTGTTGACTATGACTAACAGAAACACTTGAGTGAACACCAGACTCTTTTACATCAATTCCTACTGTATACATCATTCATTTTATTCATACTCTTATTGAATTTATTTTTCTTAGTCTTCTTGTGTATTTCCTGAGCACACAAATAATTTATCTACATTGGCCCTCAAATGCAATCTTCTCATGTAAATTTTTAAATCCAGCAGAATATATGGAGACAAATAAGTTCAATCTTTTGAAATGGATATGAATTTCTATTAGTCAGCTGAGTTTTGCTTTTCCTAGAAAACTAGATTTTATCACCTTTAGAACTGGTGTTAAACCAGATTCAAGCATAATTCTTAGACCTTGCTGACTACTAAATAAGAGGAGTGTTAGAATTTCAGGCAGATAGGACAAAGTTAGAACTGCAATATTACTGCAAAAAGAGTCACTATAGCCATGGCTTCCCCTTTTTATTTTATTTGGTGGACACAACTAATTGGTCTTAATTCGGAACACTAGACTTTCCTCCCTATAACAGAGACATTTCAAAACATTTAAAAGTCGGAGTGGAGAAGTATGAACTGTGCAGGTATGGCAGCCAGCTTGGGAAGCCGATATACTGGACTGTCTTTTTTTTCTCTCCTATCTGTTGACTCTGATACTAGAAGGAAGGAAAACATTTCTGCTTTGAAGAGAAAAACAGGCTGCCCAGGGAAGTTGTGGAGTCTCCTTCTTTGGAAACATTCAAAACCTGCCTGGACATATTCCTGTGTGACCTACTGTAGGTGATCCTGCTCTGGCAGGGGGGCTGGACTAGATGATCTTTTGAGGTCCCTTCCAACCCATAACATTCTGTGATTCTGTGATTCTGTGAATCATTAGTGATTGTGGTGTGCTCCATGGCGTTTAATAACCCAAATGTTGGTACCCAGTGCCGTCTGATATGCTCTAGGGTATCCTACCTGCCCTCTATCTGCTGCTCTGAAAGGGTGTAGGTTTTCTACAGTTCCTTCATCCACCACATTTATGAACTTGGACAATGTTTGGTGAAGGCCTGAATGATGGAAGGTTTGGAGAGTCTGACATCTGAAGAGAGGCTGAAAAGTCTGGAGAAGAGAAGGCTCAGAGGGATTCATCAATGCATGTAAATATATCATAGAATCACAGAATCATAGAATCATAGAAGGGCCTAGGCTGGAAGGGACCTTAGAGATCATTTAATCCAACCTCCTTGTCATGGGCAGGGACGCCTCTCAACTAGATCAGGCAACACATGGGGACCGAACGGGAATTGAACCTGTGACCTTGGTGTTATTAGCACCACACTCTAACCGACTGAGCTAAATATAAATGGGGAGATTAAAAAAGATGGAGCCAGGCTGTTCTCAGTGATGTCCAGTGACAGGCTAGTAGGAAATGGAAATTGCCTGGAAATAATGGAAATTTTTTTTTTTAATTAAGAAAAAAGTTTTTACTGTGAGACAGGGCAAATAACAGCAGAGATTGTCCAAAGGGATTGTGGAGTCTCCATGCTGGGAGATATATAAAAGTGGCCTGGACACAGCTCTGAACAACCCGCTCTAGCTGGCTTTGCTCTGAGCAGGTGCGTTGGACTGTGTGATCTACACAGGTCCCTTCCAGTCTCAGTAATTAGGGACAGAACCAAGGGGAAAGGTTTCAAGTTGCAACAGGGCAAGTTTAGGCTGGACATTAGGAAGAAATTCTTCACAGAACTGCCTAGGGAGGTGGTTGAGTCACCATCCCTGCATGTGCTTAATTGTTACTTAGATGTGGTGCTGGGTGATATAGTTTAGGGGTGAACTTGTAGTGTAGGGTTAATGGTTGGACTTGATGATCCCAAGGGTCTTTTCCAACCTGAATTGTTCTATGATTCTATGAATTCTGAGATGAAGACTATCGGACTGATAAATCCTTTGCAATCTACACGAGATGATGAAAAGTACTTAATCACCATACACGGCTCTGGCTGAGGTTGTCCTCCTGACAGCCCCCATAGCTGGACATGGCTTTTAAACACATTGGCAATCCTTCATCATTTATATTTGATATCCTAAACTTAATACTCTTGTTACTACCCTAACTGGAGAAGCCCAGTTTCACTTTTACGTTTCATATTGTCTACAGACACTGTAAGATAAAGAACAAGAAAATGTACATAAAAGGGGTGATATTTCTTTTTTATGTGAAGGCTGCATCATCCTGCTTGCCAGTGTTCAAAGCAACAGTCCGAAAACTAAGACCGTGGGGAGTACTAAAGTCAGCTGTTTCTTGAATATATATGTGTGTAGAGATTTATTTCAATACTAGATGGATAGACAGTTAAGCTTCTTGCTGCTCTGACTTTCTGTGCTAATCAAAACTGTTTATAAAGGTTTTGTGCTGCTTTTGTGACAACTTGTACAGGAAGATTAAACAATTCTAATTTGTTTTAGATTAAAGAAACATTCCTTCAAAATAAGTATTTTTATTGAAACAGTGTAGGAAAGGATATATTTTTTATGAGATGTTTATTTAGCAATTTGCCTTCTGCAAATTTTCTTCCAAAAGATGCCAAATATGCAGCAATGGGAATTAGTGTCTTCTCTTTGCACAGACCAAGAAGAGTGTGCGGGTTTTACTGTCAGCTTCCACATGGGGTCAATAAGGTCACCCCTCTCCTGTGCAATCCATGGTATCATATCATCCCATTTATAATGTTACATCTTAACAGAAATGAGGTGTCTTGGGCTGACAAATTCTTTCCACATCTCTGATCCACTTCTTACACCACTTAACTGAGTCAGGCTTGAAATTCACTGGTGAAATATGCTGTGTCCCTTCTCTCCTTCCTGATTCACAAGCACACTCACATTCCTAAATCCCTCAAATATTAGTACAGGTCTTAAATTTGCCTAATATAATAACCCCATTACAGTGGCTATATCCAGTGTAGTGGTTGACCCTGGCTGGCGGCCAGGTACCCACCACAGCTGCTCTGTCACCCCACCTTCTCAGCTAGACATGGGAAGAGAAAATAAAATGAAGGGCTCATGAGGAGAAGGAGATAATTCATAATTACCATCATAGAATCGTAGAATCATAGAATGGCCTAGACTGGAAGGGACTTCAGAGATCATCTAGTCCAACCTCCCTGTAATGGGCAGGGACGCCTCTCAACTAGATCATGATACTCAAGGCTCCGTCCAACTTGGCCTTGAACACCTCCAGGGAGGGGGCAGCCACAACATCTCTGGGAAATTTCTTCCAAAGTCTTGCCACCTTCGTACTGAAGAATTTCTTCCTGAAGTCCAGTCTAAATCTATTCTCCTTCAACTTAAACCCATTTCCCCTTGTCCTTCGCTGGGCACTCTTGTAAAAAGTCCCTGCCCAGCCTTACTGTCACGTGCAAAATAGAGTCACCTTGGGGAAATTAACTGAATTTTTTAACAACCAAATTGGAGAAGAGTAGTGAGAAATAAAACCATATCTTAAAAATAACACATTCCCCCCACTCCTTCCTTCTTCCCAGACTTAACTGAAGTAACCCCCAACACTCATGATAATCATATTTTCCCTCCTTATTAGTTATACAGCTCAGGTGGCCCTCTTCAAATCTGTGCCTGAGCAGTTCCCTTAATGGCCGTTAGTCAGTGGCCAAAGAGCTCTCGTCTTCATTATGGTCACTTTCCTTTCCATTTATCACTTCCCTTTTTATTTTTTATTTGTTTTGTACTGTATAGTCCTTAATTAAATAACTTAATGAGCCAGATGCTCACTTCCAGCTACCCTTAAAAATCATATTGTGTGTATCAGTCCATACTGGTGACTGATGCTCAAAAGAGAGCAGGGCAGGAGACAAAGACTTTCCAAAGCCCCACACCGTGATAAAAGACATTTGCAGTAAGTGGGTCGCTGGTTATGGATCTTCTGAAGAAAGAAGTCTAATGCTAAAGGTTGGATTCATTCACAAGGAGATGAATCCTTTCCATTGCCTTGGGAACTGCACAACACAAGATCCACACCATGCTAAATGTTTAGCATTTTCATTTCCGAAAGCACACTTTGCTCAGCTATTTAACATATAGCTGGATTTCTGACCTTCAACCTTTTCAGGCTGCTTAAGTACAGCAGTATTAACATTGGTTTTCTGACTAGCTGGTGGGTAAAGATAATTTAAAATTCAATATTAATTTAAATGCACATTGTAGATCAGTTTTTGGATTTAGCACTTGAAATATGCGACTAAATGTTAGTGCAAAGAGCATAAGTTGTAATAAATAGTTCACAGAATCCATTCAGGCATTACCATTTATATAGTCTCTGTCTGAGGTTCTGAGATAAAGCAGGTTTTGTGCCAGAAAGCTAATTGGTAGTGAGAAAAAGATCATGCTTACTTTGTGAATGTGATATAGGTCATGGTGTTACTTTGCTTCCTGTAGGAAGTCTCTTCCAGACAGATAAGACCATATTTTTGTATGTGAATTCATAAAATAGTAGCATTTAATGTACTCGCATGTAAAAGCACATGTTGAGCTGTAATGTTAGTATAAAAGCCTATGAAGCAGAAAAGCTGTAACCAAAGAGCTTACAATCGTCCAAAAAGTAATAAGCTCACACTACCAGCTTCTTTGCAATGTTCATTCAAGGAGGCTTGTGAACTTGGTCCTGGATTAACTGAGATTTGAGGGGATTTTTTAGTTTGCTCCTTATGCCATCCTAATTTCAATTTGAATATAATCGACTTTGTAAAATGGAAAGTCTTTTATTAAAATGTAACACAAGAATAATTGGCATAATTGTGTTTTCTCAGAGAAAAAGCATGAGTTTTCAGGAAAGCAAGGAGCTTAATTTATATTTAATGAGTTTGCACTCCTCTGGTACAAAAGAACACATATTTCAATTCATTGTACAGGACACCAAGAGACGCCTCAGACTGCATGCTGCATCGCTGTGCTCAGAGCTTCCCACTGGAGAGATCCTTCCTTTGGTTCATTCCTTTCAGTTCAGCTTCAGGACTCAGAGTCCCAAGATGCATTCCATGTTTTTAGATAAATATTTGTTCACAGGATGGACAGGAAGAGATCCCTTCTCTATATCTGTCTTCGTATCATAATAACCTCATAGTAATGAGTAATGAGTAACATCTTCCTAAGTCATACATGTATACACTATCTGATGACTCCATTAGTCTTTAAATTATTTGTCCCTTTGTAAAAGAATATTTTGTGCTTCACTTTCTCATGACATTTTATGATGTTTACTGTACCATAATCTTAACATCTGAGAATTCACAAGTGGATATTTGACTTCTGAATGCCTGTTTCAGGAGATGGATACCTTCATTAAGGACTGTGAATTTAATTTTGAAACTGAATTTGACTTGACAGTCTTAAAGCATACTTTCAACAGTTTTTGATAAAATTTTTCAAAATCTTTATCACTTCCTGGGTACCTGGATGTGAAGAAGCAGTCTTAGAATCCTACTCGTTTTAAAAACTTTTAAACACATAGTATATTGCAATCTGTCATCAGTTCTCATACCCGGTTAGTGTTCTATACTTTAAAAATACAACTTTCTGATATGAAATTGCATACTCAGAATATGTGTTCTTTACTAGTACTAGTTCTGGGTAGTTGTTAGAATTGCCCAATACTATATCGTTCTTTTCTGGAACGACAAAGGAAGATGTACAGTCTTTTTTATTTTTTCTGCATAGGTAATTTATTTCACTAATTGTAAATTTACTTACTGTTTACTGAATTTTAATTCATCATCACAAGTTATTCACCGTTATTTTGTCTCTACGTTGATCTATTTTTACACCATATTGTCTCATCAGCTGAAAGTCCTCTAATAAGTTTAATATCTTCAAATAAAAGTTATCTATTTTTCCAGAATTTTTTAGGACCTAAACTTAATATGGAGGATAATCCAATAAAACCCTTTTTTCTAGGGAAACATATCAGAATCATGTTGTAACATCTGGCCACTTAATAAAAATCTCTTCATTGAAACACAGAGGAAAATTTTCCTATCTTACATTATTAGCTCCTTCGGACTGATGCACAGAGAAAAGATTCTATCTATCTTTCTTTTCAATAATTATCAGAGAATTGTACCATCCCACAAGGTCTTCAAATTTATTGATTTTCTTCTGTCCTGAGTTTATCTTGGTTTTCTAATTCCTTATGTAAATTTTTGCCTGACCACCATAGAGATAATTATAGTCATAAGCACGATAAAAATACAGCTTTCCATCAGCATTATTCCATATTCACATGACAGCTTTTCAATACACTTGGAGTCAATAGAGATTTGCTCTTCATGGGCTGATGTTTTTTTGCAGCAAGCTGTTCCTTAAGGAGAACTTATATCTAATGTATGTTCAGCTCTCGAACAGATGTCCTATCCCCTAAAGTAGCTATAAACTTCACATTTCCAAAATTAAGTTTTACCTTTAAATTTAGCTTAGATCCACCTAAAATGGGAATGCTTCGCTTATCATATGATGTGAGGCTGGCCTAAGTTCAGTGCAAGTTTCCAACTTAGGCTAGTTACTACAATTAACACACATGAACTGGTGTGTCAGTGTGTTGCTTCCTGGCCTGGTTCTGTCCCACAGTCTCTCTTGTGGCAAATCTAACTCAGGACTCTGGCCTGTTTCTCATTGTAAGACTTCTGTGTTCACATTACAGTCCAGTCTTAAATAAGAGACTATAAATGGGATACTTTATTCAAGAGTCTGATCTCTTTTAAAAACCAATCTGGTTGCTCTTATAGGAACCTCTGCATTTTGTGAGCTCAGCTAGCAAG
>NW_009708334.1:7927-13689 GCF_000703405.1 Apaloderma vittatum | reverse complement strand
TTCCCTCATTCTGTAAAAGTGACCAATCACCTTTCCCTGCTCTTTTAGTTCTGGGATGAATGTTATGGTGCTTCCTTATCTCTATTAATCCTTGGATTCTCTAAGATCAAGATCAAAGTTTCTTGGGCTCCTTAATGTGCTATCTTAGTAATTTGCCTGTAAAATTTTATGGATGATAGAGCAGTTCATGGATTATGTGGGTTAAGTTGCAGCTTTCCTACTAGCACTGTAATTCTGTTATAAAATGCTGCTTTGTGGTGAAATCAACACAACACAGATAATCCCTTTCCTTTCCTTTCCTTTCCTTTCCTTTCCTTTCCTTTCTTTTCCTTTCCTTTACTTTCTTTTCCTTTACTTTATCTTTTTTTTTTATTTTTGCAACAGAGAATCCTTTCCTTTCCTTTCCTTTCCTTTCCTTTCCTTTTCTGTCCTTATCTTTCCTTTCCTTTCCTTTCCTTTCCTTTCCTTTCCTTTCCTTTCCTTTCCTTTCCTTTCCTTTCCTTTCCTTTCCTTTCCTTTCCTTTCCTTTCCTTTCCTTTATCTTTTTTTTTTATTTTTGCAACAGAGAAGGCAGTGATGGTGTAAGATGGCTAAAAGAATTAAATTGTATTATTTAAAATAATGTATGCATATGCTTGTTCTGCCATTTGTGTTGAATAGCTGTCAAGTACAATGACGCAACCTTCCTCAGGCACTTGACATCTTCCTCAAAGTCACAAGAAAAAATATACAGTCCTGTCAGATGAAAGAAGATATCAGACAGGATGCTCATGAAATTACTGAGCAGTGTGTATTTTTCTGAGTGAATATGAAGTATATTGAAGATACAGCATATACGACCACCGGGAGAAAAGCCGAATGAAATATTATTATCATGTTTGTGTGAGGGTGGAAAGCATACAGATACTGACCAGAAACGGAAGGAAAAAAAAATCAATATATACTTACAATAAGTATTTTTTTTGAAATAAGGTCCTCTAAGTCACTCAAAAAAAAAGGGCGGGGGGGGATACATCTTAAAACTCTTCCAGAAATTGCTGAAAAAAAGCAAAACAATTTTATAACTACATTGGGGGATGATGAAAAGACTGTCTGCAGACTGTGGTATCTTACATCAGAAGTAAAAGTAACTTTAATTAAAGATGATTCTTTTGCCTCTATATGTGGCCATTAAAATTGTAGCGAATGATAGAAATTTTCCCAAGAAAATTCCAGCAGAGTTTGCTAGATAGTCAAGTTCAGCTGACACATTTAAAAAGACTTTTAGTTGATATTGAAGTGTTCTGGAATAATGGATTTTTGCAATTTCTGATGCCCACAGAAAGGTGCTTTTCAGACTATTTCCAGGATATGAACAGATGTTTTCATATAATTTGTAACTCCCACAGCATTTCCAGATCTGTCTCAAATGTGGGTCTGAAATTCACTTTGTAGTCAAGAAAAGACAAACCCAAGAACTTGTGAGAAACAGCCACAAAAAAAATGGCATCAGGACAGCTCGAAGAAAGATAAACATTAGAAATGACTTCAGCATTCTATTTCTTTGTACTATTTTTTAAAAACAAAATCAACAGAAATTTTTATGAACAGTCTTGGCATATCACTAAAAGCAACCATTTAAAACAAAAGACAAAACCAGGCCTATGTTCAGGCTCACTATTCCATTTGCCTATTAAAGCTATCCTTTAGGAGTGTCTCAAGTGAAAGCAAACAGTTCTGACGCCTTTCCATCCAATTTCTCCTGCTCTGTACACCAGACAGCTGCATCACATTATAAGCTGAGGAAGAAAAAGCAATGTTTAGCTCCACACTGTTTAGTGAAGATCTGAGGCTCATCGTTTTCTCTGTTTCAGACAACCTTGTAAAAGGGTCATGGTGTTTTATCTGGAAAATACACTTATAGGGTGTAGGTAACTGGTAACTAGGTCTAGATTTGTCCCCTGCTGAGAATTCAGTGAGCTCATTATAAAATAAAGTATTGATTTCAGGGCAAGAAAAGTTTGCCAGTACTGTGGCTTAGAAGTACGTATTTTGTCCCCTGATTATGGTCTTGGAGAGGCTGCATGGTAGATTAAGTTGAAGAGCTTGCAGCCTTTTCTGGCAAAAGGATGGCTTGGGAGATACCGTCTTTTATAGGAAACATAATACATGCCAGTTCTATATAAACCCAGATGTCAGTTAATTAGTAGTCCCATAAGACACGTTGGCACAGAAATCAGGTGATTTATTCATTCTAAGAGAAAGGCTTTGTCACATAAAAGTGTGAAATCCTGAGTATGGAGGTGGAAATAAAAGCATAGCGTGATAGTCTAGAAGTAAAAAGACTAAAAAAAAAAAATAATTCCTGGAGCACGATCTACTTGTCTGATATTCAGAAAGAAAATCATAGAATCATAGAATCGTTTGAGTTGGAAGGACCTTAAAGATCATCTAGTTCCAACCTCCCTGCTGTGGGCAGGGGCACCTTTCTCCCAGTAGACCAGGCTGCTCAAAGCCCCATCCAGTCTGGCCTTGAACGCTTCCAAGCATAGATCATCCACATCGTCCTTGGGCAATGTGTTCCAGTGCTTCATCATCCTCATGGTGAAGAATTTCTTCCTAATATCTAATCTAAATCTACTCTCTTGTAGTTTCAGGCCATTGCCCCTTGTCACTACAGGCCCTTGTAAAAAGCCCTTCTCCATCTTTTCCATAGGCCCCCTTCCTGTATTGGAAGGCCGCTATTATGTCAACCCAGAGACTTCTCTTTTCTAAGCTGAATAATCTCATACTAGCTGAGGTTCCTCAAAGTCCCTTTAAACTTGGCCTTGAACACTTGCAGGGAAGGGCATGCTGGTGGATTTATTTAACATCTGGAGAAAATGCTGGTAGAGTGCACACATGTCCATTTGACTTGTTCCATGATGGGAAAATCCAGTTTAAGAAGCAGAAAAACCTGCCTCTTCCCTGGCCCAGGAGTAGTAGAGTCTAATGGCTGTTGCTTTCCACCATTCCAGTGTTGTGCACCAGACTGCTCCCCCATCCAGAGTGAAAGCCCATCTTCTTTCACCGTGAGTGCGACTCACAGTCTGAGGTTGGCTTATTTTAATTTCTATAGTAAGTAGTTATGAAACCTCACAGAATGGTTACGCTATCAACATAATGTAAAAGAAGAGGGCACAAGGACTGAAAAATTGAGAATGTGGAAGGTAGAGCACATGTCTCAGTGTTGAAAGCTAAGAAGGGGAGAAAAAGTCTTCTGAATGTCATTATAAACTGAAAATAATAAAAAGGCAGTCAGCATTTCTCAGGGACAAATCTGTAAAGAATGACATTACTACCCCAAATCTTGCACAAGTCATTCAGCACAATTTTTCAGGTTTTTTATATGGACTCTGAGAAATCTTTATTTCACCAGATCTTTCCAGAAGTAGCTGTCCCTGAATTTCTGGTGCTTTTTCATAACAGAAATTGGTATTTCACTCACTTCTTCAAGTAATTGATTTATTATTGTTTCCTTAGGACTGAAAATGGAGTGCCCAACATATATGGCTCCACATCCCTTCACAGAAGCACTTGCAGTTGAATCTCATAGGTAAGAGAAAGGAGTGGAGAAGAAAAAGAAAGGAAGCAGAAGGGAACTTAAAGCAGCTCCTTGCCTGACAGGCCTATTATTTTGAGTTTTAGATGGAAACAAATCTAAAATATAATTTCTCTGTCTCCTTATGAAGGGAGATAATTTTCTGAATTTTGAAGTTTTGACAGCAGGCAACAATGAAGATGGGACGTCAGAGCAATGATTTCCTTAGCTCAAACTCCCTTGTCAAAGGCAGGATTTTATTTTCACTTATTTTCAATTTTTATTCCGTTGCAGCTGAATTTCTCTTCCTTAACTTTTTCCCCTTCTGGCTCCTTTTCTTTTCTATTTCTCCTGAGGTTCTTACATTTTTCCATAGCACCAAGCTGAATTTCTTCAGCTATGACAGAATGGTACAATTCTCATTTCTGGCAGCATAATCTGCCTTGATGTTTGTTTGCAATAGTATGTGAGCAGGTGATGGATTTTTTAGGTGCAGAGCTTCCTCACTTCTTTGTTCTTTTGAGGCTGTTCGAGGCAAGTCTTGGGTAGAGGCAGCAGAATTTGATTGAACCTGGCAAACCCTGTTGCCCTCTTACCAGACGGTTTGCAATTAATTCTTATTTCAAGCCTGAAAATGGCTTTGAGAGAGAGGAAATGGCAGAAGTTGTAAAATGTGGGACAAATAAACCACTACAAGACATGGCACTGAAGGAAACCTTAACTTCATTAAACTATTACTCGCCAGAGCCCCGGGAGCAGTGACCAGGATTTTCACATCAGGGCAAGACTGTGCTCTGCTCTTTGCTGGGAGTGAGAGGCTCACCCAAGCCACCTGGTAGACAGGAGAAATGAGAGGAAACACTTGCTGCATGCAAATGCAGGCATGCCCAATGTGTGAGGATGTAGAAGAGACTGGAGCCCAAGAAGACTTTTGAACTTCCTCTCCCAAACCATCTGCACCTTGCAGTCTCCTTCTGGAGCTGGCATTAGGCAGTGAAAGGGTGGTCTAATTTTGGCACAGAGCTGGACACAGCTATCCCTGATGCTTAAAGAAATGCCAATAAAGTACAAAAACTTAAATGGGGAAAAAAGGTGCTTTCACTTCCAGATCCTCCCAGCATACTTGATGCCAAAGTACAGCTTTCCATATTAGTTTTTATACCTTCACTGTATAATCCTGAGTGTTTCTCTCCAGGTTTGATTGATAAGTGCAGGCTTTGTAAAAACCGTTTTGAGGAAAACACTGACCAGCCCACCACAGTGCTGGAGAGCAACACAGAAGTGTCACTAATTCTAACTGTCTTCCTATAACTTTTTTTGCACTGTTTGCGTCATTCACAGAGGCAAAAATGGTTACATTTAAACTAACTTGCACATTCAAATGAACTTAAGCTCAACATTTAAAAACAACAGAAAAAAAAGAAAATGGCATCAGAAATTCTGATGCGTCAGGTGCCCATTGAGGCTGAAATTCTCTGGAGGCAATGGGAGAGCTTCAGCTCATCAGTCATTGGTATCTTTATAGTTTTATAAAAACAAGTTGAAATGTATTTTGAAATAGCAGGGTTTGTGACAGAGACCCACCTCCTGGCTTCAAAAATCCGAAAGGGCTTGCTTTTCTCATGCCTACCACTGCATTTTTATTTGCAAGATTAGATTTGCCTGGTTTATGGTTCAGCCATGTCAATAAAAAATCCTTAATCTGTATTCAGTAAATCACACTGGATCCATGCAGTGTAGGGGAACAGCCTGTGGAATGACTGCAAAAAATCCAACACACAGATTTCTACCTGAAGTGGTTTGACCCTGGCTGGTAGCCAGGTGCCCACATAGCTGCTCTATCACCCCTCCTTCTCTGCTAGAGAGGGGAAGAAAATATATTGAAGGGCCCATAGTTTGAGATAACGACAGGGAGATCACCCACATCTACCATCCTGGGCAAAACAGATTTGATTTTGGGGAAATCAGCTAAATTTATTAAAGAACAAATCAAAGAAGAGTAGTGAGAGAGGAAAACAGATCTTAAAAAAAAAATAACACCTTCCCCCTGTGTCTCCCTTCCTCCCAGGCAAAACATCAATCCCAGGTTATCCACCTCCTCCCTCGAGAAGAGCAGGGGAACAGGGAATGGGGGTTACGGTCAGCTCATTTGATGTCATTTCAACCGCTGCTTCTTCCTCCGGGGAAGGACTCCTCACTCTTT
>NW_009708334.1:6522-7901 GCF_000703405.1 Apaloderma vittatum | reverse complement strand
GGAGACAATCTTCACACACCTTTCTGCAATGTGAGTCCTCTCATGAGGGCCAATTCATCACAAACTGCCCAACATGAGTCCTCTCACGAGGGGCAATCTGACCCAATGTGAGTCTGAGGTGCAATCCTTCAGGGAAAACTGCTCCAGTGTGAGTCCCCTGCAGCATTATAAAAGTCCCACCAGCCAACCTGCTCTGATGTGGGCTTCCCTCTCTTCACGGCCTACAGATTCTGGCAGCAACCTGCTCCAGGGTGGGCTTCCCATGGGGTCACAGCCTACTTCAGGCATCCACCTGCTCTGGCATGGGGTCCTCCATGGGCTACAGGTGGACATCTACACCCCGTCACACCCGCGGGCTGCAGGGGGACAACCCGCTTCACCATGGTCTTCACCATGGCCTAGGGGACTCTCTGCTCTGGTGCCTTGAGCACATCCTCCTCCCCTTCTTCACTGACCTTGCTGTCTTCAGAAATTTTCACTCTGTCTTTCTGCCTGTTGTTGTGTGGTGCAGTTCTTTTTTCCTCATTTCTTAAATATGTTTCCACGGAGGCATTCCTATCCTATCATCACTGATAAGGCTCAGCCTTGGCCAGCAGTGGGTCCATCTTTGGAGCTGGCTGGCATTGGCTCTGTCAGACTTAGGGAAAGCTTCTAGCAGTAGCCACTCCTACAGCTCCCTCACACAGAAATCCAGCCAAGCAAACCCAATACACTACCAATGTAGCAAAATAACAAATGGTGTGAAAAACACACTAAAAGTTTAACCTAATTTGTGTCATGAATGGACATCAAACAAAGGCACTGCCAAAATTTCAGTTTTGGTTTGGTTTTTTTTCCCCTCCACAATGGTGTGGCATTTTTTGAATAAAATTACTACGAAACATTGCTTAGAATACAGTTTGCATTGCATAGGAAGGATATAAACATTCAACACTTGGATTGAGAAGCTGGAATGCTGTAATTCCAAAATTCAACCTTAAATACTGAACAGTGGCTGTAAAAACAGAGTAAAAAATCCCAAACAAACAAACCAACCCCCCCCAAAAAACCCAAACAAACAAACCAAACAACAAACCTTCTGGGAACCTCACAGAGGAAGAAAGGCTTGTGTGACTTCAGCATCTGAGACTGGGCATAGCTGGGTAAAGTCTGGACGGTTTTGTTAACCTGCAAGTGGAAAAGGATGTGTTTTAATTGTTCCTTTTAAAGGCTGCAAGTATTCTTTAATAAAAATAACTACAGCAAGGATTAGTGGAATTCAATTAGCCACAACAGGTGTGTGTCAGAGATCCTTAATCCTCAGAACACCACGTGGTCCTTCAGAGTAACCAGCAAATTACCTGTTAATGAATGCTGTCAGAAAATCCCAGCTGGCAGGA
>NW_009708334.1:0-6506 GCF_000703405.1 Apaloderma vittatum | reverse complement strand
GCAGGAAAATAAGGGCAGACGTAAATCTAAGGATTGATGGAGGTTAGTGAAGGAGCAAGCAGCAATGGACCAGATTGTCTTTTCCTCAGGTAACCCCAGGGAATGCAGTGAAATTCGTGAACAATATTTGCTGGCAACCTTGCAGGAGAACCTCAGCTAGCCTGAATTTTGTTGTTCACTGGGAAAAAACCTTGGGGATGGCAGTCCCGTTGCATTTCTCCCTAGGGAGGAGTCACATCTATGATAGTTAAGGCTGTGAATGAATTAAGAGCTGAGTTCTGTATTTGGAAAAAAATTCTTCTCCAGGAGAAAAAAAAAATAGGACTGAAAGTTGTTATTTTATGAAAACTTGTAGTCTGTAACTTCTAATATTTTCTCACCTAGAGGAAGAGGAACGATGGAAAGCCAACACCATAGCAGATTAGAGAAGTCCTGGAAATTGAATAATACAATTTTATGTTTTTTATTGTTCTAAAATTTCAGATTCTGGATTGTCACACCAAGATAAATACCTCATATGTTTTTTTTTTAAACGACCAGTTTTTCAGTTTTTGAGACAAAATCTTAGCTAAGTCCATCCAAATGATTCTCACATCAAAAGACAGGTACAAAGAATCTAAAAAGAAAAATGTCCTGATCTTTAAGCTACTTTCAGAACTCCTTAGCAAGCTTAAATTGTTTCACTTTCTGGAGGCTGTCCATTACAATTTTGGCTACCTAAAGGTAAAAGGAAGGATATGATATTAAGAGACAAAATTAAATATGTCGAATGTGTTAAGTATGTAAAATGTGCCCATTTCCCATGCACATTGCAAGTTTTGAGGCATATCTGATGACAAGAGTTATCAAAAGACTTTGACATCTTTAACGCAGAGATTTTGCTTTTCTCAGTAATAAGCAGTGAAATGGAAATTGTTGAGGTGTCAAAATTACAGACCATTCAAAATGCTGTTTAAATGGATAACGAAGTGTTTATCCTGTCATCTTTCACTGGGTTCTGCAATTCATGGAGAAATTTGGGAAATAATCTGAAAGATTTTTTGACAGGGTGTCAGCACTGT
Source organism: Apaloderma vittatum (assembly GCF_000703405.1). Taxonomy (NCBI): domain Eukaryota; kingdom Metazoa; phylum Chordata; class Aves; order Trogoniformes; family Trogonidae; genus Apaloderma; species Apaloderma vittatum. Next base: position 5,445 of record NW_009708334.1, on the reverse strand, counting down.
TGTACGAATCCTAGAGTCGTAGAATACCAGGTTGGAAGGGACCTCAATGGAAAGAAAATGACTATAAGCTTTGAGTTCTGGATATTGAAATGGTCACTGAATCACAGAATTACAGAATGGGAGGGACTGGGAGGGACCTCTGAAGATCATCTAGTCCAAACCGCCTGCCGGAGCAGGATCACCTAGAGTAGAACACACGGGAACAAGTCCAGATGAGGTCATCATATGAAGATGCTCTTTAACCATTAATCTTGGTCATAAACACAGAGATTCGGATTCTTAAAATGACTTTTTGAGCTCATTGAAAGTGGCAGAAGCCAAAAGATTTCAATGAGGATAGGGACACTGCTGAGTGTTTTTAAAAATCCAGCCTCCACTCTGAAGAAAATAAGTGTTGATTAATCTTAAACTTATCAGGTTGATGAGCTGCTGGCAGTTTTGTTAAAGACCAGGTGACACATTTAATTTCTATGTAGAAAAGCCAATGTGAAAAGAAAATTTTTTAAGTGAAACTGATGCCAAGTATGTCATATTTGTTCACTGCTTGATTAAGGGTAGGCAGAGCAATGGTTTTAAAAGAAAAGCAAGAATAAAATGGTGACAAATGAGTTGCACTACAGAGATTAAAGATTCGCACATCTTTTTCAGCTTGCTGGTGTTGAGCCACACTTAAAGTATTCGAGAAAGAAGACTAAAGTGACTTTATGTGCTGGAAAATAGACTGATTAAATAACATTGTAAAGACCATTGAAAAATGCAAAGAATTTTTACTGCATAATGGACAGAAAAAGACATTCCTTCTGAAATAGTGAGAAATAGCAGTAAGCGTCATCTTTCCAAATCTTTACAAAACTCTGCTATGCAGGGGGGGAAACTTTGCAAGGAGGACAAGAAGCTGTATGGGTCACACTAGAAAGGCAACATAAGCAAGAAGAAAGATGGGAGTATGTTTGGAAGTGAGGACAGCTAATACATCTCCATCTGCAGAAGCACCAAATGAGCTTAAAAAAGTGAAACAATGTTCTGAGGAAAAGGACAAAAAAAACCTGCAAACCCAAGTTCTTTGGCCTTTCAAGTTAAGGATAACATCAGTGCCAAGACTCTTATGCTGTAAACAAAATCTTCTTGGCCAAACTTACTAATGACTACTGCAGAATAAAAACTAGATTTTGCTCTGATGGAAAATGCTAGCATTTCTGCAGGGAAGAAAAAAAAAGATTAGGAAGTGGTGAAACTTTCTGTTTGATATTTTCTATCAAAACAACACCCTTAAGACATTCACAAACCCGAACGGTTCATGCTGTCATTTTGAGCTTAATACTGTTCCTACCATCCTCCTCTTTGAAGATTCTTCTTTTCTAGAAATTTCATCATTAATTTGCATCTTTGTTACTGCCTTGTCTTGAGAAAAGTGTAATTTAGGCAGCCACTGGAGACCAGTTCCCCGCTGGTGCACCTGTAACCACATGACTCGCAGGATGTGCTGTGCCGCTATATTTAAGGTAAGATTGGGCTATATCTTCTAAGCAAGGGGCCAGAGGGAATGCCAAAGTGCCTTGAGGAAACTCAGCATCAAAAGCAAATGCAGATTCACAGTCAGGTAGTTTAAAATTTATTATTTCTTTTTATTTGTTTTTGTGAAAATATTAGAAGGCTTGAGCAGCACCAATGGTAAAAACAGGTCTGATAGAAAATTCCTGACTAACAAGACTATCAAGACAATGCATGACTGAGACATTTGAGGATACCAGATTGTTTTCCATTAGTTGTAATTTAATTTTTTGTTACAGGGTTGTAACAGTTAACTCAGCTTTATTTTCAGGTCCTGAACAGTGTACTGTGCTGTTTTCCAATCGCAGTGCACAAGTGTTCATCAGTTTAAATGGAGGTTTTGATCTGCTGCATTGAAGCATTTTGTTGAAAATGTAGAGTTATTTGAGTGGGTCTTACTTCCACTAAAATTTCTGGATTTCTTCCAAAGTACTAATTTCCCCAATCAAAGTTAGTGGTGCCCCAGTAGATGCATCATAAAAGCTCAGCTGTGTTACTCCAGTATAGCTAGATTTACTCTAGCAATTACATTGGCCCAATTCTTTTTTTATTAAACTCAAATGAAAAGCAAATCATTAGATCTGATAGCTATCATATAAGAAAGTATGCTGAGGGTGAAGTAATTAAACTCTAATTGTGGTAAATTATGTTTTTCATTAAAATTGTAAGAAGATTGTTAAATCATTAGCTAAAATGTTTAGGGTCTTTCAAGTCCATTCAGCTTTTTGATTCTGCAGATAGATGAGGAGGATTTACGGTCTGTGGATGTATGTTTGGATACTGCATCATCTTATGTTATCAATACCAAATTGTTTCCTAGCTTCTTTGATCTAAACAAGTATTATTCACTATTGATTGTGCTACAAAACATACTTTTCCAAAGATTAAATGGCGCTGCTGTGAAGCAGTCTGCAATCTAAAAAATATCTCTCTATTTACAAACAATCTGAGTAACTCATGTAATAAGGAGCAATTTTTTTTTAAATTAATGCCTGTCCTGCTTTCAGAACTATCTCCTGCACAAGTTAATTAATGTCTTGCTTTCAGAACTATCTCCTGCATAAGTGCTGTTGCAAAGAGGTGTTTTCTAGAGAACTGTCTGTCTGCTTTGAGTGGAGATGATGCTACACCTTCAGTGACTGCAAGTGAGCTATGCCTGAGCAGTGACAAACTTATCGCCATGGAAGATGCTTGAATGCCCTGATTTAGTTTTGTCTTTTTTGGTTCCTAAACCCACTGAATGCACAATATGTTGAGCTAACAGGCAAATAGCCCATATTTTATGTTTTTAACACATCATGAATCTCCTAAAGGACATTAAACCACAGACTTCCAGATCACTGGAAATACTTGTCTGTATATGTAGAAAGAAAAACAACCAACTCTCTCCATGTAGTTACATGAATCAGGTAATTTTTGTGTAAATAATCAAAATCTTTCCTAATGGCAATGAGGGTTACATGGAAAATACTGAGTATGTAAGACCAAGTCCTTCACAGCTGCCAAACAATCTGTGGGCAGATGCTGTCTACAAGCCCTTCTGGTCCAGTTTGCCATGGAGAGCTGCAAAACCATGGCAGTGGACAGACCACATAGAAAGAGAGATGGAAATGCTTTAGACAAGTAGTAACCTTGGAAAAGAATTAAAAATTATCTCTGTCTCAAGGAGGACCTTTCAAAAAATTGAGAAGAAATATGTCTTAAGCATAAGCTGAAAGCAGCCAGAAATTACTACAGCTGTGTGGCATGGACATCTGTGTAGACGTTCACCTTCAGAAAAGCCTAGGGAGCTGTAAGAGGAGCTACTGCACACACACACTGCTTAGTGATGGGTGTCAAGCCTCATGCACTTAAAGGTTAGGTGCAGGTTAAAGGAATTAAGAGATTTTCTGTTATTCAGAGTTCATGGGCTAGTTAAGGAGCAGCATTTCTGAGATCCTGTGGTGTGTCCTGCTTTAGTGGAAACAGATAGTTATTTGACTTCTCCAATCATCCAGAAAAAAAATCAAGTAACTAGTGGGGTGCTGAGCAGAGGCTACTCTAATGGCACATCTCTAGAGGTTCCTTATTTGACCTTTAAGCTACAGGCCCCATACCTCCTATATTCTTCCAGCAACAAAGCTTCTTTATGCATCAAGAACTAAACCACTACCTAAGGAATGGTGAAACTTCCAGAGTTGTCTCTTAGAGACTATTTCTTTTAGAGACAATGTATCAAAAAACACAATTTCAGCTCTAATTTGGCTTTTCTAAGGTGAAAAAAATGCATGTGGTTGCAATCTTGTAAAAGCACCAGGCTTTGAATCATACAGAGGCTAGTATTTCCCCTAAGCTTTTCAGAAAGTTAATTTCTTTCTGTGCAACCTCCTAAAAGCTGAATAAAGATGCTTTGCAGAAAGCCAAGCAGCATAGCACCCTGTCAGATACAGGGTACCAAATTAGTTGGAATATTGTTCTGGTCAGGAATGGTCATTCTAGGGGTCTGAGAATCAGGACTTGTCTAGACATAAAGCTTAATAAACATTGTAAATATCAGAAGAGGTTAGAGATCAGAGAGCACAGCTGAGGAAAACCAAAGTAGGGAATTAGGTGAAGTTTCACCTTGTTTTTGCTTAAAAAGAAGTGTTGTGAAAAGAATACTATCATGATTAGCAAGGTCCTGGATACTGGAGACAACTGAAATGATTGAATGCAAAGCTAATAAAGATCACATTTCACAGGTATGCAGCATTGCCGACCGAACTCATGAGCAAGAACTTATGAGAAGAGGTGTAGCCAGGCAGGACAGTGAGGGCAACAGAGGGATTTGGAGATATAACAGAGAAAGTGAGCAGAATGAGATGATGGCAAAATTAATCATTTGCCCATCAAGAGGACTGGAAAGACAAATTCCTGACTGGTAGATGGAGAGAGACATGCCTGTGAGAGCAGGAGAGGAGGCTGGCTTACAGCAGGAAAACAGAGTTGAAGACTAGTTTTCAGTGAAAAATGAAAAGAAGAAATAGAAAGAAGAAAATAATTCACAGGAATGGTTATCAGTTCCATAAAAAGGCTAACATGGTGGAAGAATTAGAGTGATGAGGCCCAGAGACAGAAAAAGTAATGTATTGTAAAGTGTATTAAGATAAGGGGTATGAAGATTTGCCAGTAGATGGACAAGCAGAAGAGACAGACTGAAGTGACATGTCAGCAGTGGAAACTCTTGATCTGCATGGGGCAAACAATACTGTCATATTGCTGTTGGAATGGCACAGGGATATCATGACCAGCCTGAATAAAGTTTTTGAAGCAATCTAAATCTTTCTTTAAAATTATCAAAACTGGAGGGAAGAAAATCAAACCATGACAAGTCTGCTCACTTGGACTAGATGATCATTGCAGGTCCCTTCCAACGGTCCTATTCTATTCTGTTCTAATTCTAAATGCCTAATGCTATGAAGGTATTGCAGAGATTCAGAATAATCCAGGAGATGTTTGTAAAATAGAGGAAGCTGATATGAGATTCTGCCCGATTAATGGACTTTTTTTTTAATGGTCAAGCCCTGGAATTACCTGAGTTAATGGTTATGTTGATGAGTGTAAGGGAAAAACTCATCTGTGACTAAGCTATCAGAGATGAAGTTAATAAGTTAGCTTAATTATGTTTAGAAATATGTGTAATGAAATATATGTATATATACATACGGATAACAGTGACTAACAATGACTGTGATAAATGAATTAAAATGAGGGCCAATCCAAAATGGGAAAAGCATTGACGAAAGGTAAGATCCAGTATCATTTAGGAAACACCAACGAGAGAAAAAAGTCTGCTTTGTCAAGAGAGCATATTTCAAACACAAAAGGAGACTGGACAGGGAGTAGAAGCAGGGACAGGTGGCCTGGGGTGATTTC
>NW_009708333.1:0-7780 GCF_000703405.1 Apaloderma vittatum | reverse complement strand
CATTCAAAATGCATTCTTGTGCGATCTACTCTGGATGATCCTGCTTTGGCAGGGGGGACTGGACTAGATGATCTTTTGAGGTCCCTTCCAACCCCTGACATTCTGTGATTCTGTAATTCACCTGAAAACTTCATTGAATTCTGCTAAGTAAGCTGCTGTCCTTCAGAAAAAGGGACATTGCTATTTTTGACTGTCAGTTGATCCATTAGTGAGACTGAACAAAGTCCTGTTTCTCAGTTCAACTGCACAGCAAGCTCTTTTCTTTTTTTAACAAATCAGTCATCTTACTAGGAAAACTATCTGTTAAAAATACTTAGGGAAATGAATGCATAATGGAAATAGCCTGTGCTTGAAGGAGAGTATGGAAGAAAACATTGTTAGAGAGGAGTTACTAGATATTAATTAAAACCCAAATGATGGAGCTTCCAAAAATAAATCTTGAAGTACTTGGTATTTTGTTTCTTGTCTGCTCTTGAGGTATTTTTATACCACTTCCTTTCTTTCTTGAATAATATAATCTTTGTTTCCTTTACAAAATACTTTCATTGTTTGCCACTGTGCTTTATTTTCAGAATGGAAACATGACCTAAGAAGAGTATTGTTGTCTGTCAAGATAAAAAACAATGCATTCCTGTGCTATCTTTCCCTTGTTCTGTCCCTATTTCTAGGCAGTTATTTGTGGTCATTTCAGCCCTATAAGTAGTGAGACATTAGAAGGAGAACATCAACAAAAATGTAGCTTCAGGAAGTAAGTACCTTGAACATACTCACAGTTGGGAACAAAGGTAGCATGGTTTCTCCAATCATAATTAAAAAGAAAGAAAGAAGGAAAACAGAAATACACCAAATGAACGGGCTGGATAAGGAAATGGATGGGGAAAATTCCAACTATTTCTCTCTCTGGTATTAAGGTCAAGCAGATAACTTATGTTTTAAGATATCATTTTCTCTTAATCAGAACTTGCTCTGCCTACCACTATTGGACACCAGTTAAGTTCGTTCTCCATTTTACTAACTCGTCCCTATCATAAACTGCTAAGCCTGTCTCCCAGTGAACTTTTCTGTGAACCCTGCCAAAGTTTAGGGCCTGAAGTAAGAGATATCTCTTAGTCCTTTCCATGGGCTATTCCTACACATTGCAGGGTGTGCTTAGGGCAAGTCTGTCAACAGTAATCTCATATTACCTCCTCTAGACTTTTTTTTCATTTCCTTACTGTCTTTACTTTTCTTTGTGGTCAGTCCACATGTGTCGTAGCAGTATTTGTCAGGACCTGCTAAGTGGGTGGCTGGGCCAGTTGCATCCTGATGAATGTGCAGGGAGTACACAGAGGTCAGCCACAGGCGTGTTTTGCAGTGCAAGCAGTACAGGGCCAGATTGCTGTACAGACAGAGGATTAACTATGTGAAAATAGAATTCAGACAAGACCCTTGACAAATTTTATGAAAATAATCTGCAGTGAGGAATTTGAGGAGGCATCAGTGCTGCAGTCAGCACTAAATCCCTTGTATTTTACAGCCCAATAATCAACCTGCTGCTGTGATTATCAGAGTGGAAGAGGATGAGTGGTGAGAGTAAGTGGCTGTTGGTATGGTGCCCAGACCTACCAGGGCCCTGAAGTAGCTCCAGCAGGAAGTTATCCCCGTTTGACATCCTTGCAGTCTAAGCAGACAATGAAGATTTGGGGAAGAAGAGATGCATGTGGAAGGTCTCAGTTCAGTTGCCTATGTCCTATATTTGTTCTGATCAGAATCCTTTCTTCACTCTTTTCTCTACTGTCCTAAAGCCAATGAAGAGATAATAACACCAGGAAACATGGTAGAATATTGTCACCTGAGAAAAAAACGTCATCTAACAGTCTGCAGCTTAGCCAGCATTGATTTATTCTCCCAGACACAATTGTCACCAACTACAGTTTCAGTAAAATATCTTTACGGAAATGTCTTAGGTTTCCTTTTCCCTTCCTTTCTTTTCTTTAGATAAAGTTCCATTTTTCCACAGCAGGAGACAAAGTTTTCATATTAAAAGGTCTGCATCTATAAAATCAGCAATGATAGCAAACTTGGGGGGAAAATATCACCAGACTAGCTTTTTCAACTTTGGCTAATGGTATTTTCCAGTTCCTTTTCAGTTTGTGGGAGCTCTTTGACATCTTTACTAGATATTCCTGGAGAGGTATGATATTGTATGGGTAGGAATTCATTCATTAAGAAGTACCTATGTAATCACTACATCAAGACCATGCATGAAGTCTAAGACGTGTCCAGACTTCCTTCTGGTTTTGGCTGTATCCTGTCTGAATTGCTGTGGTCACGTGAGCCTTTATCCATTCCAGAGCTGCAAAGAAGAGAGCAGGGAGTGCCCTAGAGAGCTAACCATTACATGGCAGTGGCATGAATGGTTTCCAAGCCGAACAGAATAAATAGTATAGATATTGGGTAAGTTCAGTCCTCTCACCTTGACTGACAAAAGAGAGATGAGGGTTAGAAATGTTCCTTATTCTGTAACTAGTTTGTCTCCCTCCAATGTGTGATAAAGAGGCATAGCGGAAGCTGAACTGCTTTTGAGCTCTTAAGTGACTGCCTCCCTAGGATAAGACTGAAGTTAGCAATCCAGATCTATCCACTACTTTGTGCTCAACTGGACTGTAGGATCCAGTTTGGAGGGGTCACTCTTGTTGCCACATGTTGCTTTTGTCCTTATCAGTTGAGGTCTTTGCTCCAAGATATTACTCGTCACAAATTATTCAGAAGATCACATTTCATGTGGGTAAGAAAAGGTTATTACTGTAGGCAGCCTTCAAGGTTATAATGGTTAGATGTGTTCTTTCATCAGCACAGAAGCAGGAGAGTGGATGGAAGAAATAAATGTGTTCAAAGGACAGGCTACTCTGCACACAACATGGAATTCCAGCATTTCCTTCTGAATTATCTAATATAGCCTTTCAGTGGCAGGAGAGTGGTTTGTTTGTAATGAAATTCAGCTTCCCGGATTCTAGGAAAAGTTGAACTCTTGCTGTTCAGTGATTTTGAAAAGAGTTAAGGATCACTGATCAATTGCCATGCTTGCTTGTATGTATGAGGGGGAGATATCTGATTAATGACCTGTGACACAAACTTCACCTGTCCACAGGAATGTGCATACCAGCTGAATACTAAGATGACAAGTTAAGAAAGCATTTTTTAATGTCCTTTGTTGAAGAAAAAACCTGTGTGGTCTGGAAGTCAGTTTAGTAAGTGCAAATACATAGTTATTTTTAATTACACGTAAGCTTTTCTTATCCTCTGAAATAGCAGAAAGGATTGAGATGGAGTTTTGCCATCAAGTTTGGAGTGTGGACACACTTATTCTTGTTTCTTTTGTTCGTCTGGAGATTTTCCCAATGTTAATCCTTTCAGAACTCAACTCCACATTTGTTTTTTTTTTCTTCTCTTATTTTTTTTAAACGAATGTGCTACAACTGACTCCTTGTTTATAAGGTTGAATCTAGTCTTTTGTTTAGTGAGGGCAGACAGATTAGACACACATCTGAATGACCTATTATGCATTGTAAGGGCTGTGTTTAACTGGAAAAAAAAATAACAGCTGCTTAATTTATGGATGTGCACAACAGGACAAACAATTTCAACATGGCAAGCAGAACATTCATCATTCACAGAGTTGGCATAGTTTCCTTATGCATCGCAGTTGCAGTAGGAATCCCTCTCGTTTGGAGTCTATTTAGGGCTTGTGAAAGGTGCTGGATGGGAGCCCTGGAGACCACAGCCCTGTGCTCCACCCGGGAACAGGTGTGGATGGGCAGCCTCCACTCCAGCACCAGCACCCGCACGAGCCTGCTCACCACACCAGGAGGGGAGATCGTCAAGGGAGAGAAAACAAAGGCACCAATGTCCCACGGCCTGTGTTCTGAGGTTGTCAGCCGTGGTGCCGGTTTGGAGGTAGGCAACTGTCCGCCAGGAACTGGGCCCTTCTCAAAAAGGTACCAGGGAACACTCAACAGATAGTAATGAACTTCTGTCACTACACTGGCACCTTCTCTTTTGTGAGGAATTTGTTCATGAAAGGATTAGTGTCCTTTTAACCCTCAGATTTGATAAGTGAAGGAAGAAAAGCAACTGAATGACTGGAAACATGACTCTAGTTGGGTAGTCCATGCTCTCACTACTATACAGGCATTGTGCTGCACTCATTAATCTTCTGCAAGTGCCTTTCAGTAGATTATTAGGAAACATCTGTTTAATTTCTATTATTTTACTTCCTTATTGCATTTTCTTTTTTATTCTCAGAATATTCTCCCTAGGGGCAAGAATGCATATTTAGTGGAGGCTATGATTTTGACAGTGTTCTTGCTGGCATTGATTCTTTCTTTTTAGTCCTTTTTCTTTTTTTCTTTTTTTCTCTTTTTTTCCCCCTTTTCCTCTTCCTTTTTCTCTCTCTTTTTTCCTCTTTCCTCTTCCTCATTCTTTATGTTTTCCTTTTCTTTTCAAAACATCATGTATTTTGTAAAGATTGTAGCACCACAGAAATGCAGAAATTAATTTATGTATTCCATTGTTGGGGATTTCCATCTTCTAGATATACAAATCGTAACTCTCTGAGCACTATGTTACTGAAAGGGTGAAAATATGTTTTAAGATTGTGGATCTCACAATTTTATTTAGTCTTCTAAAAATCTTGGGCCCAGGCTATTGTTTATTTTAAAAGCAGTAACTGAGAATTTCCCTTGATTTAAGAGTCAATAAGAAGTCACTGTAAGAAAGGATAGATTTGCTCAGGGCAGCTCATGTATTACAGCATGTTGTACTAATTGGAGTTTCCTAAGGTACAATGGCTTCATGCCCAGGAACTACATGGCTCTAAGCCAGCTGAGAGGTGGCACATGTAAATAACCAAAGGCTGAGCTTCATCTGCCAGCACGGAATGGAGACTTAGAGCAATCAGTGATAACAGAAACTGCGGCTTAGGGATAGTGCGATGTAACTTAACTGCATCAAGGAATCTGGATACCCTCAAGCTGTGCATTGAACTGGCTAATTTGAGGCCAACTTTTTTAATCAAAGAAGAATGCACCTTCCTTCATATTCCTCACAATGCCTTCCTCTGCCCCTTAGCACTCTGTCTTTTTTAGATTAAATGCAGCAAGGTATTTTTGTAAATGTACTGATCTTATCGAAGCACTCTGTATACTGGAGTTTTGATGAAACATAGGAAGAGCTGGATATCATCATTGTTTTATTGACATGTAAGTCTGGATAACATGACAAATTCACCTTGGTGATTGAGAGCAATATAGAAAATAACTGTAGAGAATTGATTCTTGTGGGATGCCACAAATGAATGAGGCAAAACTTCTCATTGCTACTGTTGGAGAAAAACTGAAAACCATCTACTCTTGTCTCTTCTTTCAAAAGTTACCAAGACAGCTGAGAAATTGTTGAATGGATTTGTACAGTAAGGGTGAATATTTTCATCTATTTCCAGTTAAAGATCCATCACTATTTCTAAGCAGTTCCAGTTTCATTGTCCAGTTTTATGCTAGGTTGTTTCAGGTCTAGAATATTAGTTAACCTTTCATTCATTTATAGTTAAGTTTTGTCCATTTCACTTTTGTGCCTTTTAAAATATATATAGATTACACTTAGACTGTAGTTGAATTGAATTGGGTATGCAGTGACACCTGGGAAATTGTGGCATATTTGGAGAAGAAAAAGAACAGTCTCAGTTATATTGCTGAATGGCCTGAACTCTCATACCAGGAATCAAAGGGTTTTCTGTCCTTTAGCCCTCAACCCACAGCTCTGCCACTCCACAATATGCAATATGGTTCCTTAGTCTCTTTGGCTCAGCAGCTCCACTACTGTTGCACCGTTTGAATTCTTCATAGCTAGACGATGATGATAGTCCTTTTTGTAATGATGCATTGATTACTTCAGTCAGGAATATCCTAAGGTTGGGATTTTTTTTCTATTTTTCTTGAGACAGGAAAGTTACAGGCAAAATTCAGAAGTGTTACAGCGCAGGATGTGATGAATGTGATGAGGTGCCAGGACTAAAGGTACGCTTTGTTCAGCAGCTCTGGACAGAGCAGCCCATGGGATTTGAGAAGGCTTTACAGTGGATGTCATCTTTAAGTGTAACAAGGTGATAAGTGTGACTCAAGTCTTTGCCGTTATTGAGCTGTCTGTTTCAAAACAAATCTTTACTAGAGTCAATAATGTCTGAAAACCAGCATCGGGTGTTGCAGAATTTCAAGGGTATCTTGTAAGTTTAGAAAATAAGAATCAACCATGGATCTAGTTATCTAAGCTGCTCTCTTAGTACATTTGATCTGGATAGGAGAAAATACTGGGTGTTTTTTTAAAAGCCTGGCTTTACAAGTTTTCTAACTTCATTGGTGGCGTCCATTAAGTACTTCAAAGTTAAGGAAGTTACTGAACCTCTCAGTCCTCTGAGACCAACTCTTCACCAGCTGCAGAAGTCATTAAATATCTGTATCATATGTTGCATTTGATGATAAAATAGCTAAAGTTGGGGGTTTTTTTGAAGTCCTGAGCAGGATAACATAGCCTATGAATTAGGCTGCTAAGGCAGTATACCCTTTCTTTTTCACCCTTTAATTTTCAAGCCTGTGTATCCACTACTCCAGATCAGAGTGTGTATTTTTGTTACAAAAGCTGATGTGCAAGTCTTAGGATTCAGTGACATGAACTGCAAAACTTCCTTTGATTTCGGTGGCAGATCATCCTTGTATTTAGAAGGACACAGTAGCATGAAACTCATAAAAAGAATTAATAAAGTGTCCTGTATTGTTAATTATACCCTAAATTGTTAAATTAATGCAATTTTCTGTGTGCAATTTATTTTTCACCACCTATGGTCACTAGATAACTTCCTGTTCAATTTGGACAGAGAAAGGACTGATCATTTTATTTTCTGAAATACATGGTATTGTACTGTTTGGGTTCACATATTATGGAAAAGAATATTAAAACCCTAACAAATATTATTTTAACTGTTATTACCTGGGATCTGATATTTGTTGCACATTGATTAGCATTAAAATCATAAAAAGCTAGATCAACTTCAGCACATTTCTTTCTGTGGGAAATTCCCTATTATGCAGCTGACAGTGCTACCTGTTAACATGTAAGTATTGTGCTTGCCCTACTCTTAGAAGTGAATTTCTTATTGTTAGGAAAGAACAGTGCCATGAAATGTGCTCTCCAACTTCAATAGGAGGTAAAAATGATTTAAAAAAATCTCACCCAAATAGAGGCCTGATTATGATCTTTGGACATAATCCATTGGAAGTTTAAAAAATGAAGTTTAAAATACAGTCTGAAAAAATGAATATAGAGTACACTCTTAAGCAGTGCTGCATTGTAGAAAAAATGAAGAGAATTATTCATAGTAATACCTGATAACCTATAAAAACTGCATATATCAAGCAAACTGCAGTTTACAAGAGACAGAATTCTTGTGTGCACGTACATGAGGAACTAAGAACAGACTCTTGCTTGAACACAAACGAGAATTTAATTGACAGCTCCCACAATCATCTGTGTAACAATACAGTCACGTAATTAGTCTTGAAATAAATGTGCAATCCAAGGATTCTTATGGAAAATGCAGTTTTACTGCAACAGAGACAAGATACTGAACTAAAGAAATGTGCTTAGAGTATGTTCTTTAATCATTCTCAAAAGATATCCATTTTACCCACAGTGAAATCATAGAATCATAGAATGGCATAAGGCTGGAAGGGACCTTAGAGATCATTTA
>NW_009708332.1:0-7191 GCF_000703405.1 Apaloderma vittatum | reverse complement strand
CCTCCCAGTTTTGTGTCGTCAGCAAACTTGACAATGCTCTCTAATCCAGGTCATTGATGAATCTATTGAAAAGCACTGGTCGCAGCACTGATCCCTGAGGAACCCCACTAGACACAGACCACCAACTGGACTCTGCCCCATTGACTACAACCCTCTGACTTCTTCCCTTCAACCAATTAGCGACCCACCTCACTACTTCGTCCTCCAGACCACACTTCCTCAGTTTACCTATGAGGATGCTGTGGTAGATGGTGTCGAATGCCTTGCTGATATCCAGATAGACCACATCCACATGCAAGTTGTGCATGTTGCATATGTGAGGGAGCTTCTTATCTCCTTCTTCCTCTGGGTAAGCATCCTAGAGAGGTTTGAGCTGAATCCATAGAATAAATACGCTGAAAAGTGTGACAGCAGTTTGTTTATGATTTTTCTTATCACTAGCAGGCTTTTCTCCCTCCTTTCCTCACTGATATTTTGTCTGTGCAACCAGGAAGTCTTGAGCTGGATCCTGATAGCACCAAAGGAAATGAGCAGTAGCTAACTTCAGTATTACCTTTTGAGGGTCCAAATGGTTTCAGAGGAGACAGAGAAAAATTTACATTCCGACCAGATTTTATTGAACACGTGGATGGTGAAAAATGTAGCAGCATTTTAGAAATAGAGAAATCCTGCTGATAATGAAACAGCTAAACACTTTCTGTGGTATCTAATTGCTCTGGTATGTAACTGGGATTTGCTCAGTCCCTAGGCATATCTGCTCCTGTGTAGTTCAGACTCACAGATACCCAGAACTTCCCTATTCCAAGCAGCTGTGGACTTGTTTCTGTTTATATTCACATAAAGAAACATCACTGTGTAATTCAATGTAATCATAATGTCTAATAGGAGAGGGCTCTTCAAAATAAGCTAAAGCAAATCTAATTTACTTAAAGGTGTCCTGTAGGATCAGTGCGTCATGATCGACTTCTAAAACAGGCAAGTGTGTGCAAACCATACAAACTAAATATTTAGTTTCATGAAAAATACTGCTGAGAGAGAAGACATTTAAAATTAATAAAAGAGGTAAACCAGTACCATCCAAAGTAGTATGTCACGAGTCTGTCTCAGTTATGTCTTAAAAAAACCCATCTATTTTCTCTTGGTGAAATCTTGGTTCTGTACTAACCATCACCAAATCTAACTTGCTTACTATGGAGGCGAGGTACCAATACTATGGAGGAGAGGTGGTACCAGTACAAAGGACTTCCAAGTCTTCACTTAAGTGCCAGAAATGGTTTGTTGGAGACAGAAAGAGACCTCAGTGGTATACAGAATTTGCAGTGCCCCCTGCACTGCTCTCCAGCTCTTTAACTCTTTTATAAATCTTTTATGAGCTTGCTGTCATAAATAACCCCACTGTTTTATTTTGTTCTTGGCCAGCTTAACTCCAATTTGTACCTCTGAAAATTAATGGCAATTAAATTAATTAAAAGAGAAAATCAATATTTCAGCCCATCTGCAAAAAAAAAAAAAAAGAAAAAAAGAAAAAAAAGAAACTAAATTGCCCAGTATAATCAGAAACAGAAAATTTGTTTATTTTTGGATTTCACATGTTTTGGTATCAGCACCAATTTAGTTGATTGTATTTGGGTTAGGTACAAGAAGCAGATGATATTTGGCCTGAAAACATTCTACGTGTCTGAAGGATTCAGTATCTTCTCACTCTATGTTGCTTACATCTTGTCACAGATTATTATGTTATTTCATACCAGAGGCATGTTAGTGATGCTAGGTTATACAACACCAAAATGGAATTTACAGTGTCTCCTGCTTTTAGATCACACCCCCATGGTGCCTGGTCAGGACTTTTTAACACTCCCAGTTGTAGAAATATATCCGTTGAACTGCTGTAGTCCTCTTTTTCAAAAGTAGATATTGTTCTGAAGTGAAATATATGGTATTTTAGTGTACAGATCAGATCTACCAGCCTCACTGTCATGAGATCAAAACACATCCATGTAGTCATTTACTGAGTGAGTCATGGCAGAAACATAGAACACCCTGAAAACCTCACCGTTCCTTTAAACCCTGGCTGGAGACCCTCATCAAAACCCCTGGTCCCTGGAGGTGCTGTGCTGTCTTAAAGCACTGAAGCAACCACACAGACTGGCTGAGGAGTTCTCTAATGTTTTTGGTAAGAAGACGACATCTGCACAGCTGCAGACGGATTTTTCCTGGCTCCCACAGCTGTGAGATCAGAGCCAGCCATGTTGATGCCGCCCTTTGGCTGCTGTCGAGTCCAAAATCCTTGCTTCTACGATGCCAGCAAAGTGCCAGAGCTGAGGCTAGTAGGCCACCCAAATCTGCCTCACAGTCTGCCATCTCACAGCATGCTGTGACAGCCGATAATTACAATGTTCCTAGAGAGCCTGTATGTGGCAAAGTGTGTAAGCATAGCCCTCGGTAGCTACTGGATCAGGATGTGCTCGACATATGCATGACCACAGCCTCCCTCCTGCCTTTTCCCACCTGCCACCCTGCCCTCTGGGGTCACCCACCTCCCTGTGCCCTCCTTCACCGCCTCCCTTTCCCTCTCAGTCTGAGTTCCCAATAAACCAGACATGGCCTGGCAGACATGCCTGCTCCACCACCGGTCGCCTCCAGCAGCTGGGCCAGCCTGGCTGCTGGGGCACCAGCTCTGGCCTTGTGGGGCCTGTGCCCCTACACTGCTGGCTCTGCCTTATCTCCAGGGCCTGTCACTGGCGCCATCTCGCCTGCTTCCCCTGTTTCTCTGAATGTTTTGGCCCCCACAGGTACAATTTGGGAAAAGATGAGGTGGCGGGAGCAAGCTCATCTTCCCTGGTGCTTGCAGGGGGCTGTGGTTATCTTGCAGGCCTTTGGCAGAGGGCTGCTCCCTTCCCCCAGCCCATCTTTCCAGGAGTGTTTATTCGAGGACAGGTCTTGGGATGATGTGCTGGGATTCAGATTGTTTTGAGCTGGAAGCAGGAGGCTGCTGGGACCTTCTGGATGACCAAACAACTTGTGAGTCCCCAGATGTCGTTCCTCAGCCACTATTTGTAAGCCACAGGGCTGTGGATGCGGAGAAAGCAAAATTGCGATGTCTAGGGAAAAAAAAGCGCCAATATTTTTATCTTTCTCTATGAACTGTCTTTTCTTCTGTTTCTTAACCTGGCAAAGGGCCCTTCTTTTCTCCTTCCAGCAAGCCATTTTACAGGTCTGTGCGGCAGCATTGCACACAGACACGTGAAGAACTCAGGTCAGGAGTGCCGCAAGGGCCCCTCACCCCTCAAACCTCCCCGATCTGTGACAGTTTTGGCAGTTTTGGTCTTTTTAGGCTTTGCTCAATATTTATGTTCAGTCCTAGTTCGTGATTCTGAGCTTAATGGAAATTCAGAGAAGAGAAGATAAACTCTTCTTTTAGCTCTTAGTTCACAAGCAATGTTTTTAAGTGCTCTACAGTATCTCACATTTTCAGGTTTATCACTCTGTGCTACTTGGATTTAGCCATTTTTTTTCTAACTTGCAACTTCACCCTTCTAAAGTTCACTCTTTTATATTACCTTTGTGGGAACTACACAAAGTAAACTAATAATCTGTTCTTTGCCTGTGGTCGTCCAGTTTTTACGTTCATTTTGCAGAGTTGCTCTGCCTGGATTCTCAGCATTTAGTCATGTTTTTGTCTGTAGATACTAAAGTAGCCTGTGGGGTAAAGCATTGGAAATGTTTCAGCAATTGGCATCAGATACACCATTTAACATTGTGTAATTCAAAGATTTATATTGTGTTAATCCTTGAGATAATGAACTCAACTGGAAATGCCAGCAGAAATATTTCACCTCAGCTTTAGTGTTGAGAGAACTGTTCAAAATTAGATTTTTTTTTTGGTTTAGTTTTGAAATTATTGCTGTGAGTCCAAATCCTACAAATGCTCATGCTATGCACTTACCTTTTTTGTTGTAAGTCTTTTAAAGCATCACTGTGAGTATTCAAGTGACCACCTCTGACAGTGTTTGCAGAACATATTGGAAATATTTTGACTAATTCTTTTTTTTTGGGAGGGGGGCTATTACTGAAAAAGAATTTAAAAATCTAAATTTAATCTTTTGGAAAATATTCTGTAAAAATAAAACAATTATGTTTAGATACATTTAATTTTTGCTTGTGCATTCTAGTTCTCTTTTCCTAGGTCTTATTCTTAAATTGTCAAGAATGTGGTTTTGCTTCTTATCCCTAGCTTTCAGACTCACCATCTAAACATTTCTGGTTTCTTTCTTTCTTTCTTCTTGTATCAGTCCAAGATGCAAAACTGTTTAATACATTAATCTGAGTTTCTTCCAGCTATGATGATATAATTGATTGCAGATGGTTGGTCATAAGAGTAAAAACAAGAAGTAGGCTGGGAGTAAGGGTAGTTTTAGGAAATTATATTTATTTTCATCAAAATCTTTAACAGACATGTAAGGAAAAGCAGCTACTGTCTTTCTTAAATATATTTAAGTTAAATCACAATTCTTTCTAAAGTCACATCATTTTCTTCTGAATAATAAGATTACAATATCCAGGGATTTGATAAAGTATACACCAAAAAGTCTGTCTTCTCATTTACAACAAAACCCAAAAGTTTATTCTATTTACATGAACAGTTTCTATGATGATGAAAAAGCTGTGATTAGGTATATTTTTTTAGAAAGAAGACAGATTTATTACTTAGACATTATTCCAAACCTGTTATAAGTCACATCTAGAGCTGTGGCTCACATATACAGAAAGCATTGCTGTCTGAAAATCATATATAAGCCAAAATTGCTGTAAATGCTATGAACATTTAGCTCTTGCGTTATAATTCAGGTCAGTAGCTTTTTGGATACATGTTTCAGTGATGTATCTTAAGAGACAGTAATGACTAAAATTTAATAATTTATTCATAGGAGAGTGTTGAAACTTTATTCTTATGCTTACTTTCTACAGCCTCATCAAGAAACATAAAAAAATCTGTGACCCTTTGCTCAACCAGTAGCAACCAACAGTTAATGTTAGACATCACTGGGTTATTTCTAACACCCGAGGAAAATAGGAAGCTGCTTACTGATAAGTCATGACCGGAAAAACAGTTCAGCAAGTAAATTTGCCACAAGTACTGTATATCAGCTGGGGCTAGAGCTGAACTAGTTCCATAAGAATATTTGAAGCTCCTTGTCAGTCACATAATAAGTAATCAGTAGGTGTAGTCTTTGAATACATTTAGGATAAAAATTTCTCTTACTAGGGAAGTGCCATTTAGCACTAATACTCTCATTACTTCAGGAGTGACTTCACCTGTGCTTGTATTTCTGACAAGAATATCAATTAGTCACTTAATATGATGCACCTGCTTCATTTGAGACGAAGGCTTAAAATATAACCACTTCGTTCAGTAGCAGAGTTTTACTTTTTTTTTTGATCTTCTTCACTGCACTCATACATCACTATGGTGAGCTCTTGGCAAAATGTGCATGCTTTGTAATTAATTATAAAAACTAAGGTGTATGTTCTTATTTGAAATGTAGCTTTATTTCTCTAAAAAGTTGAATTATGGTGGGAATAATCTATTGCCTAATATCTAAAATAATCATTTGAATTCACTTTTTTGTCTTCTCTTTTTATTTTCTACTTTGTACTCAGTTTCACTTGGCTTCAGCAAATGAAAAGACTAGTCTGCTCTCAACAGCTCACTTCCTGCATTTCTAGAATGAAATTAATTTCTGAAGAAAATAAGCTGTAAGCACAGATGGCAGAGGTCTGTAGCATACCCAAGATGATTCAGTTCATCCATTTAATGCATTCTTCTGGCTTTAGTAAGGTTAGAGCGCGCTTGCTTGGAAAACAGTGCTAAGGTAGTTTAAAAGAAGAGAGAGTGTTTAAACTGCTCTTTCAATTTCTAATAACGAGCTGCTCTCTCCATAACAGAAGGGCAGTGAGACCTCCACCCAAGTCTCTCCAGCAGCAGCAGCAAAGAAAAATAGTGAGGGAAATACAAGGGAAATGCTGACTTCCACAAAGCCATGAGTTGGCTTGGGAGTCAAGGTGGTGGTAGTAAGAAGGTCTATGTTACCTGCGAGTGGTAGCAGGCTAAAAGCAACTTTGCAACTGAGGAGCTGGGTGGCTGGACCTGTTCCTAATGACAGGGGGCAGTGAACAATCCAGCTGGTCTCCAGTAGAGCTGTATGTGTGGTGAGTATCTGTGACATTCAACCTGTATTAAACTATACTTTGGGTTCAATGTTGGTAATACTTGTTTCTCTCTTCTTTAAAGCCATTGTAGTTAGAGGAATATAAATAGCTATTTCTGCATTTTTTATAAAGCAATTTTATTTTCTTATTTATCTCAAACTACTCAGAATTAAATAACAGGTAGAATTTTCCTTTTAAGCTTTGCGGTTATACTCAGATTTTAGGTCTAGTTAAATATTTTCTTTGGGTATTTTGTCCACTGTTTTGTCTCACTGATAAGAGAACTGGAGCCATGTCCATGCAGAATTCTTGTAAAGTGTCCAGTGCTTTTATGGTTGGGAAGTGTTCTCATAGCCTAACATGTCTGCTTTGAAGTTCTCCCTTAAAAACACCTTAGGCGAGAGATACTCAGTGAAGGAAGAAACGTGTGGTGAAGAACTTTAAATGGCAAAGGCAACATTAAGTGAGGAGGGTTCACTGAAAAATGAAATAAATCGTATTTGGGATAGATCGTAACTAGAAAAATGCAGCACCTCCTGACATTAGTGTGATTTTTAGTCCTGAAAAATGTATTATAGTGTGACGGTGTTTGATCTTTTTCCTTTCCGCAGCAACAGAGAATTTTGGCAGAGAAGGGACGGTGTCAATTCAATGGTCCTGGAAGCTTCTGTGCCAACAGTGTTGCTTTCTATGAATGTAGTATTTATGCCTGGTCTGTAGAAAAATAACACACATAGGCAGATCCATTTCTACAACTTCTCTTTTTTCTGTCAGTCTGCTACATTCAGGGAAGAAATGTAGACTTGGGCTATTATTTTTAACTCTAGCAAAGGTATGGACTGATCATAGAATCATAGAATGGCCTAGGCAGGAAGGGACCTTAGAGATCATCTAGTCCAACCTCCCTGTCACGGGCAGGGACGCCTTTCAACTAGAGCAGGCTACTCAAAGCTCTGTCCAACTTGACTTTGAACACCTCCA
>NW_009708331.1:353-13548 GCF_000703405.1 Apaloderma vittatum | reverse complement strand
AGGGGCTGATGTTCAGGCTGGCGGGAGTGGAGCGGAGCCTTGACCTGCTTGAGTTTAAAAGTGAAAGCCGAGGTTGAAGTGTGTGGTTATTTCATCCTACTTCCCATCTGGAGCGAGTTGGTATTTTGCTTTGCACCTCTCCAAATGCATGTGGCCTGTGTGAGACTTCCCGGAGCTGGGTGAGTCCCTGGCGTGGGTTGGGTTTGGGAGCGGTGCTGCCGGAGCAGCAGTGAGAGCTGTTTGCAGCTGATCTTAGCTCAAGGATCTGCGTGGACTAACAAGCAGACCAGAGCGAGTAAAGTACTTAAGAGCAGAAGTTCTCACTTTTGAGATCTTCCTACTTTAAGTGCTTGTGACTTTAAATTGGTTATTGGACTGCTGGCAAATACTTGTGATTTAAAGTGTTGCTTTCTGGAGCTTAGAAGGGTGTGCAAGATCATAATGAACTCCCTTAATCAGCATTTACATTTTTTATAGCAGTGTAATTCCTAAGTGCTTGTTGAAATGCATGAGGACTGTTGTATCTCCCATTAATCATCTATCTGTGTCCTAGTTACTTCTCTGTAAATGGATTTTTAAATATTTTTTTTAAAGACAGATTTAACAAAATAATCTGTTTTGGGAATAGAAGCCAACTTTATTGTGGAACTAATTTGAATATTTATTTAATTTATAAATAATCTGCATCACCTGCTATTCTACATTGAAATGCTTCCTACCTCAGTCAGTATCCTTAGACTAAAGGTGACAGAGGAGGGTGTTCAGCTCTGGAAATGTGCTTGGGAGCATTAGTAGGGTCATGAATTGCCTCCCTTCGGCTGTTGTGAATGTCGTTGTGATAAAGCTACGGTAAGCCAGATCACTGGTCTTTACAGAGTGGTGCTGATGGCAGAGCAGTCTCTTCCTTTTCACACCTGAAGAGAGCAGAACGTGCTAGAGGCTCAAGAACAGGCGAAAAACTGTAAGTGTAGCCATAACTAGTAGTGAGGTGTTGAAAGCCCAAGTGAAACCAGCTATTTTGCTGCTGCTGCTGCTAAAGTTCAGAGTTGGTTTTGGTATTTTCGAGTTAGCGATCTATCAAAATAGTTTAGAGCACACCTATCTAGTCCATATTCTGCTCTGTTTGACCAGTACTTTTACCAACGTGCCTAGCAGCAACTGCTCAATTAAGAAGAGAAAGCCGGTTGCCTAAAGCCAGTTTATTATATAGTTGTTGGAGATGTAACCAGGCATAAATGTTTGAGGCAATGCCATTTCTCTTGAGACGTTTACAAGATATTTCATGATGCAGAGGTAGCTGGTTCGTGGCCGCGTTGAGATACAGTTGGCAACTTTTGCTTCTCCTGTGTGCAGAACAAAGTATCTGGCAGGGTTCTCTCTTGGAGCTTGCAGGATTTGTGTAGCACCCTCGGGGTTCCCCAGAATTTTAGGTCTTAGAGGGAAAAGGGGAACAACAACAACAGAGTTGGAAACCAGGAAAAAAATGTCTTTCAATTTAAAACAAAATGTAGAACCTGCAAAAAGCGGTTGATTCTGACAAAGGCAGATATGGGACATCATAAACCTAATTGTGTGGAAAATCTACTCAGTGTTCTCTAGGGATCACAAGCACATGATTTTGCTTTTAAAGAGTTGATGTATTTAAGCTTACAGGAACTGAAATTTCCACTGAGTCTAGAAAAATAGATGGAAGCTTTAGATAACACAATTATAACAACATTCTTGCTACACTGCTTGTCACTCTACCGTCCCAAATAAAAACAAATGAGCTCTGTTCATTCTCCCTCTCTGAGCTCCAGTGTAGGGTTTGCTGTTGGAGAGCGCGATAAATTTGTCAGGATTACCAATTCAGTGCGAGGTTCTGGAAAAAAAAATTGAGTAGACAAGAGAAAAAAGAGAATAGGAGGAAAGATGAACAGCTAAAAGAGTGTTTGAGCCCTAGAGTATAGGGACTGGTAACGGTACGTTGGTTTATATATAGACATTTAAGTTAGGTAACTTGATCAAGTGGCTAGAGGAGAGAGAAATCCCACAGCTGAGGAAGAATCTCTTTGGACGTGACTATGGAATATAACAAGTGGATGAAGGGAGGAGGGAAACCTTTGCAGAACTAGAGACAGAAGCTCTGGAGGTGTCTGCCAAAGGTTAAGAGGTCTCCCTTCATCCCTCTTGAAGTTCTGGGAGCCTCCTTCAGGCAGATGGTTTCAGATTTGGTTCCAGCCGCTTGCGATTTGTGAACTCCTTTGTATTCTCCTCAGTGATGAGCTGCTTATTAGTAGCGTTGCTGTCAGTGAGGTACAGGCGATGCTCTCACATCCGTTGTGGTGAGCACATGAAGAGTTTCAGTTTTAGAAGGAGGAAAGAAAAAAAAAAATACAGTCCATTCTGTGTTCACAGCCGTGACTGCCCCGAACACGTGGGGCTGCTGAGCTGGTTGCCTGCAGGCTGGCTTGGAGCAGGGGCGTACCGATAGGGCTGTGCTTTACTTGAATAGTAAACAGGGCGATGGAATGTTTGAATGGGTTCTGAACTGGCTTTTAGAAGTGCTCACATGGGAAGTTTTAATGCTGATATTTGTCTTCCACAAGATTTTCTGTCTGATTCACCACACTCTCTACTTAGGAATTCTGCGGAGCGTTTGTTTTGCACCTCAAACTTTCACTGAAAGACTTTTGCCTTGCTCTCTCCACAGACTGTGCTACGACTCCACTGTCCCAGTTTCCTTCCTGGCCCTTTCCTTCCCTTCCCAGTCCTCCCTCTCTTTATGACTTGAAAATCTGTTAGTGCTGTCTCTTCACTGATGTGCCAAGAAAGACAGAAGAGAAATCCTGCATTTTTCCTGAGCAGTAGAAAGTGCGCCTTGACTGTGAATACAGATCCACTGTTCTCTGGGTTGATTTTCAACAAGAATTATTGCACAAAATCAGTCTTGAAAAGTTCCCTTTGGCCCTATGCATGTAAACAAGGTACATAGGAGGACTGCCCTAACGAGTCGGTCCAGAAAGTCCAACCTTTGTGTTTCAAAGAGGTGAAATAATAAGACTGATCTAAGGAAGGGATCCATGTCTTCCTGCAGCTTTAGTTCCTCCCTCCCGCAGTTGTGAGTTTTTTGAGTGCTTCTTTGCTTACCTGCTGGTTTGTGGGAAGGGTTTGGGTGAAACTTGGATAAAATGGCTTAAGTTTTCTTGTTTTCTTCCCAGCCTGTGCCAACAGCGCTGGCTCAGGTTGACCGGGAAAAGATCTATCAGTGGATCAACGAGCTGTCCAGCCCCGAGACGCGGGAGAACGCGCTGCTAGAGCTGAGCAAGAAGCGTGAGTCTGTGCCTGACCTTGCCCCGATGCTGTGGCACTCGTTCGGTACAATTGCAGCCCTCCTGCAGGTAAGTAGGGCTGATGGTGACTTTATTCCACACATTTTTATTCCAGCACATTGCAAACGTCTTGTGTCCGTGGGGCAGAGCTGGGGAAGCTCCGATGGGGTCACTTATTGCCATCGCTGGGCGTATGATGTTTGTATTGTGCAGTGAGGGGAGCAGATGTGGGAAACCCATTTACCATTATCTCTAGCAAAGCGATGTGTGCAGAAACTTAAGTTTTCTGATTAACTTATGTAGTTGGAAGGGGAACAGGCAAGTTCTTGGTTGTATGAGTTCCCTGTGGATCACGTTGTGCTTATTTTCATGCAATGTCGTAGCAGAAAAATGACAGTGTTAATGTTTTGTTTTGTGTGAGCTTGAGCACTCCCTGGCTACACTCGCAGGGAGCCTCCTGAAAGCGGCATGGGAGTGCTGCTCACTGCTTCAGAGATCCTTGCAAGGGAATGTCCCTGCATTTCACATGAAAATGAGTGGCTCAGCTTGTCCCTGGGCAAGCTACAGCTGACAACTGGCTGTCTCTCAGTGCTAAATCTAGTCAAAGCAGGAAAGAAGAGGATTCAGTATTGACAATGTCTAACTGTTCTTGGAGTGGCCCTGAAACAAGTGAAGAAAATTAGAAGGGAACTCCAGTTGGAAGCAGGCAGATTTCTGAGCCTGATTTCTCCCTCTCAGCTGCTTACCCTGCATTGAATTAGAAGAGCACCGACAGCTACAAATGAAGAGAGTGGATGTGCTCTCCTCTAGGCACAGGAGCAGCACTCCTCTTCAGTTTAGAAGTTCAAAACAAAGCAGTCCCTACGCTAGTAAAGAGACAGAAAATCAAATAAACCCCTTTTCACTAAAATTAAAGTTTGAATGCATTTTGGTGAAATTACCTTGTCAAATTAACTCGGATCCAGCTCTGCCCTTGCCTCGTGGCCATCATGTAACTTCAAAGTGATGCTTGATGAGAGCAGACTGTCATCTCCTGTTACCAGAGTTGGGCAAATGCTTTGATGCAGCTTTCTGGTGTTTTTCTTCTTTTAACTTTTCTTCATCTCTTATTTTTTAGGAAATTGTAAATATTTATCCATCAATCAACCCTCCAACTTTGACAGCCCATCAGTCCAACAGAGTCTGCAACGCTTTGGCTCTACTACAGTGTGTTGCATCGCATCCTGAAACGAGGTCGGTGTTTCCAAGTGTGCGAGTTTTCTGAGGTGTTGATGTCAATGGCTCACCCTGTCTTTTGGATTCCAGAAGCACTAAGCTCCCTTTTTTTTTCCTACGAAGAGGAATGAGCTTGGAAGATAGGCAACTGCCTGCTGCTTTCACTTATTTGCACAGATTATCAGGATGACAGCTTTGTGGTAGTCCCAAAATGCATTGCATTCCCTGGATCATCCCTAGATCCTGCAAATTCTCAAAACACTGGGTTGTGGCAGCTCCTGGGAGCTCAGCCAGAGATAAGGGTGCCTTTGTGCTCAGTGCTGTCTACAAGATCCTTGTTTTAATGAGCTTACAGTTATTTAGACCAGCAGTTTTCAGTTATTTAGACCAGCTGTCCAAAGGGTGGAATGAGCAGCACTGTCCTTCTCAGAAACAGTGTGTGGCAAAGGAGCAATAGCAAAGCGATGTCTGGAGTCATCAGCCAGTGCCTGGCTTCAGGTTTTCTCAGTCTATGTCCAGCTCATGTCAGTGGGGGAAAAGATGATGTTGGTTCAGGCAAAATCAGTAGCTAAAATTCAGAAGAAAGCTACCCAGGGATCTGTGATCGCAAGTTTCTGTTCCTGCCAAGAAGAAAGTGCTGCCTAGCTGAAGTTGGTTTTTGGCTGCTGCAAAGTAGTGTTAAACAGCAACCCTACGTGAGATGATGTTCAAAGAAATAGCGTAGTTTTACACCACATACCTTTACATTTAAAGTTTGAAAACTGAAAACAAAGGAAGAGTGTTGGATGATTGTGCAAGGGAGCTGCTGTCTGCTAGCAGAGTAGTCTCCAGGTTTCTGCCATTTCTGATTTTCACCATTGTCAGAAGGCAGTGGGAGGACTCTTGGGGAAAGGTGTCGGACTGTTTAGACTGTGGTAGTGCTTAGAGATTAACCAGTCTGGATTTATGTTATGCAGATGCTTTGCACATGCATTGTGGTGGATTGTCCCTGGCCATGGGAGCCTGCAAGGTGAAATGCAACAGTGAATGTGCAAAGGAGAGGATCTGGGTGTCAGAAAGAGGTAATAAAAACAGCGGGATATGCTCTGCTCCTGGTCAGTTGGAAGGAGTAACGCAGGTAACTGACAGAGCAGGTGTTAGGCATTTTGTACCCAGAATTCATTCTCTGATGGAAAGATATGAAGCAAACTGATACTTTCGAGGAGCAGCAGCAATGGTGTCCATCAGGAAACAGTCTGAAGCTCTGCATGGTCATGTTGGATTGTGTACTGGCTCTGTTTTCCTTGTCTCTCAAGCTGGATGTTCTCCCTTTACTGCAGGTCAGCTTTTCTGGCAGCTCATATCCCGCTTTTCCTGTACCCCTTCTTGCACACGGTCAGCAAGACACGTCCATTCGAGTACCTGCGGCTCACGAGCCTCGGGGTGATTGGTAAGCAGCCAGAGTAACGCTGGAGCACTGGTTTCTTCTCAAGTTGGATGCAGTTTGTGCTGTGGCTATAGAGATCTGCACAACCAAAATGACAGATCTCTCTGTATTGGGATCTTCTGAGTCCTGTGGTATTAACAGGAGGAGCTGCTCCTTTTCCGTCAGTTGTGAAGGTCGATTCCTCTTGATGTGTGGGACCTGGGCTTTTCACTAATAAGAAAACAGTGAAGTCGCAAAAAATGTTTCCTGCAAGTAGAAGCACTTGCAGGCCTGTTGTGCCTTCACCCTCAGCCCAGCCAGGTAGACTCTGGATGGGTGGTTGCACACTGGGCTGGCTTTGAGTTTTTGTCATTGACTTGGGTGTGTTTGCCTTGTCTTCCCCATACCTTTTTTTTCCCCTTTCTTTCTGCCCAAAACATTTCTCTTTCAATGCATGAAGTAAGAGGGTTTTTAAATGCATTTCTTCCCAGGGTTTGGTGTGGGTGGCATGATCCTTTTGTGTTTGTGTTACCACTGGGGGAGAACCAAGAATGCATCCTCTTTCTGTTAGAAAAAACAGTCCCCAAACAATTTCTCATTTATTGATTTTTGGTTTTATTTTTCCTTCAAGGGGCCTTGGTGAAAACTGATGAGCAAGAGGTGATAAATTTCTTACTGACAACAGAAATTATCCCCCTCTGCTTACGCATTATGGAGTCTGGCAGTGAACTCTCCAAAACGGTACGTACTCTTTTTGTCTTAATTAAGACATGTTGTTTATTTCTGATTGACCAGGCAGCCAGTAACCTGCAGAGATGGTTTGTGTCCTACTGCAAATGCTGGGGAAATTCCAAGTGGAGTTTTCACCTCTTCAAAAAAAATCCCCATGAAACTAAGCTGGAGGTTCTGAGCTTGGTAGTTTTGCTGGGAACGATCTTGCTGCTCTCAGTGCCCGTTTCCTCCCTTGCAGCCCTGCAGAGTAACTCTCAGGGCTGAGCTGGATCAACTTTCTTTAGCCTGAGAGAGCAAATGCTGTAGCTACGCCATGCAAAGGTTGGATGGCAGTTGTTAATGGTGGTCACGGGAACGTTCACCACACTGGACCAGTTTGTTGTCCCCTCTGATGA
This sequence comes from Apaloderma vittatum, assembly GCF_000703405.1. Classification (NCBI taxonomy): domain Eukaryota; kingdom Metazoa; phylum Chordata; class Aves; order Trogoniformes; family Trogonidae; genus Apaloderma; species Apaloderma vittatum. Next base: position 6,490 of record NW_009708331.1, on the reverse strand, counting down.
GGGGCTCCTTTCCCCCCTGAGCTCAGATCTGTGGTCAGACTGGCCTGATGACCCAGCTAGGCTGGCCACAGGTTTTAGTCTGTGTGTGCTTTTCTGGTGAATCTACTGATTCTTCCAGAAAGCCATGTGTCTCGTGATGAATTGGTAAAATTCAAGATGAAAATTGAAATCAGCTTGCCATCTAGATGGCAGGGCCAAGGGACTGATCCTTCCCCTGTTTCCTGCTCTGTGTCAGAGTAGTGAGGCTGTCCTGAGCAGCTCAGCAGTAGTTGCTGTCTCCTGTAACCTGCATCCAGTCATCTCGTCCGCGCTGCTTTGTGTCCTTCTCTTTAGCCAGAGATGCCAAGTCCTGAGTTTTCTTCTGGCTTTAAACTTTCACTGAGGAAAGCATTTGTTGCCTGCTGAAAGACCTTTCAGCCCTCAAATTGTCTTGAAAAGAACACAGCACAAAGACTGTCCCTTTTTGGCATAGATAAGTTGTTTATGTTTTGTGTTTTTTCCCCTGCTTTTACCCCGTTCTAGGTTGCTACATTTATTCTTCAGAAAATCCTCCTGGATGACACAGGGCTAGCATATATCTGTCAGACTTATGAGCGGTTTTCCCATGTTGCCATGATATTGGTAAGATTATTTGTTTCCTCTCTTTAAAAAAAGAAAAAAAATATGCTCCAGCAGCCAGCTTCTTCAGCAGCTGTTTTACTGCTCTGTGGATGGAGGCAAGTTTTTCTTGGGCTTATTATTTGAGACTCTGCAGTTCTCCACTTCCACATGTTTCTTGTGTACATCTCTGGTTTGTATGTCAAGAGAACATAATATCCCCAAGACAAACCAGGTAAACATCTCTGGAGAAGATAAGGAGTTTTGTATTGGATATGAATTGATTTGATTTTATATAGGAACAGTCACAGCGCTTGGATCATTTCCCATCTCTGTCTCCCACAGTGGGTTCAAAGAGCAGCAACTTGAGCAAAGGAGTAAGAGCAGGGCAAGCATATATGATACTTGGCCTCATGTCTCACAGCTGCCAGGTATATTCAGCTTTGGATTTCTGGGGCTGGTTGGGGGTTTTCTATGCAGTAACCCCCGTTGTTTGTCCCATCCACCCCTTGAACCCATGGAAACTTTTTTTTTGCCTTCATGGTGTCCTTTACCAAGGAGTTTCACAGGTTTCCTGTTCGCTGCCTGAAACCTCCTTTTTAAAAGCTTTTTTAACTTGTCGAACCTGGCTCCTACTAGTTGCTGCTTATGACTCTAGTTCTTGTGTTGGAACACAGAGGGAGCAATTTTTATCCATTCCCTGTCCCCGATGAGGGAGAAGTTACACATAATTTGTTCAACCCAGGAGTAATAACCCCAACTTGAGCTTTATTATCTTGGAGCTCCCTGAGGGGAATACATGTCTGCCCTGGCAGAGCTATTGTTGCTTTTTAAAGAGCAGTCTCAGGAGAAGAAAATGCAGCATTAAGTGCTTTGCAATGCTAGTTCTATGCCTAAATGTTGATGCTTTCCTTGTGAATATTTATTTGTCTGTCTGTTTTCCCAGGCGTAAAAAAAAAAAAAAAAATTCCTCCTAATGCACCTACAGATGGCACAATATGAATGATTTTGAGCTGATGTCCGTAGTACCCAGTGTGATGCGATTTTTGTATTCAAGCTTTGGTGAAAGTGCTTTGATGAAGGCTTGGGGGCAAAGTGAAGGACACAATTAGAAACCCTAGAGTAGGGAAGAAGACCAGGGAAGAATCTGTAGCTGGGAAGGATCTGGACATGGAAGCATGTGGGCATGTAAAACTGTGTTAACTGGAGAAAAAATCCTAGCTGTGCTATAATCCCGCAACTGGGTGAAGCGCTGACATGATTAATATTCCATAATGCCATGGAGAAAGGTGGAAATGTTCATAGACACTTCTGTTCTCTGATCTGAAAATTTGGAATTGTGTACCCCTGTCTCATGAGGGTGATGATTTACTTCCCTGTCTCCTGGTAGCTGAGGGAGATATTACACAACTATTAGATGCTTGAGCAAGTTAGTATTTCCTGTCCACGAGGGGTCTGAAGAACTCTCTGACTTGTCATTCTTTATATTTCAAATAAATATTGGTACCCTGGAGAATTGATAAGAACAGGAAGCTTGCAAAAGGGTAGATGAGGGGAACCTGCTGTCACGACCAGATAATGTGACCCCTGGTCTCTCTCCGGACTGCAGCTTAGCCTTGGGATACCTGCAGGAAAAATCAGAGGTGCAACCACACGGACAATTGAAAAATGCAAACTGTTTATTGAGCAATGAGGAATGGGAGTGTGAAAACTTATTTGGTATTAAAGGGAAGTAGAATGATAAAGAGAAAGGAGAGAGAAGAGAGGAAAGGAGATAGAAAGATGGCCACAGCAGTGTCCTGTGACTCGGTAATTCACTTTTTATAGAGTTTGGAAAACCTAACCCCTTTTAAAGGTGGAGTCTGCATTAATTTCTACGCAGGCGCTGTGGCATCTTCTAGAGGGTTCTCCAAATGACTTGGAAGGGTTGTCTGGGGGAGTTTCTGGTGCTCAGGTGCCCCTCTAACGTGTCTGACCATAGTTTCACCTTCCTTTGAGCATGTACGATTTGACTTGATTGCTTTGCTCCTTTGGTTCAAGGGGAAGCTCTCACATTGCTCCGTTTTTGTGGCACAAACAAGCGGTTTATGGTTAAGAATGGAACATACAAGGGGGAAGTCAGAAGTGGTCCACTGTCCCACCTCTGCAGGGCCTGTCCTCTCTCTGGGGTTTCCCATCAATGAGCTTCTTTAAGCACTAAATATAAGTGGTAAAACAGATATTTTGTGAAAAAGCAAACACTTGTTTAAAGGACTCTGGCTGTTTGCTGCCTTCTTTAGTCTCTCCCACCTGCTAAGTGCTAACTGCCAATACAGGCTGTATTATATACATACGTGAGAGACCTTTCAGCTTGTTTATTTATATATATATAAAAATAGAGGTGGATTTGGTTATGAGGAAAATGGTTAGTGCTAGCCAGTGTAGCTAGCTGTAGCCCCCTGTAGTTTTACAGGGGAAGGAAACCCAATCTGTTGGGTAGATTGTTCTTTTTATTTCAAACAAACATTGGTGTCCTGGGGAATTACCCCATATACAGGAGGAAGCAGAATGTTAATCTCCTTCAGAGCAGCCACGCTGTTGGCCAGGCTGGGTGCGTACAAAGGTGCAAAGTCCCTCATAGTGTGAGAAGTGGAGGCTGAGACAGGGTCTTACTTCCCAGTAATGGCTTTAATGAGGGGATGCAGCAGAAACAGAAAATACAACTCGTAGGTGCATGGCAAGACCAGACATGGATCTTAGCATATGTGGTAGGAGTGAGCCCAGTCCTTCAGCGGGGCTTCCTGCACTGTTGTTGAAATGAAAAGTGTGGAGAACAGGGAGTGCTGCAGACCTTGGGAACACACCTCACAGCGTGACTCAGCCTGAGCTTGTCAAAGAATTTGGGATCCTCCACGAGAGTGAAACTCTGGGTTCTCTTTAATCTAATGAAGACTCGGAGCATAAAGCAGTCCTGGGGAGGTAAAATCCAAATAGAGGCGAGACAGAATTCTGCAGGGAGAATCCTTTCCAAGACATGGCTAGCTGCTCTTCTCAGGCTTCTTGTCAAGCAGAGCGCTGGGCTCCATGCAGGGCTGGCTAAATGAAGGGTAATGGGCTGGGATGCGTGGGAAGCCAGAGGGAGTGGTCTTTCCCAGTCCCTGCTGATGGTGAAGCTGTTCTTACAAAGACTTTAACTGGTGATGCTGGCCTCTGTCAAACAGGGTAAAATGGTCCTGCAGCTCTCCAAGGAGCCATCGGCGCGGCTACTGAAACATGTCGTCCGCTGCTACCTTCGCCTTTCCGATAACCCCAGGTAAACATTTTAGGAGTTTGGGCAGGGGCTTCTCCCACTCCCTCGGAAGTGCAAATCTCCACAGTGCCCAGCCTGGGGAGGGTCAAGGTTGCTCGTCTGTCCTTATGTCAATCCTAGCTCAGTGTGGAAAATGGGTGGGCTTTTTGGTTGGTTTGGGTTTTTTTCATTACTAGTCCCAGGAGCTTTTGTGGTGGATACAGTGAGTGGGGCTTGTGCAGATTGGAGCTGTGCGGGTTATGACTGCCTGAGCTCACATGGAGCTTTAATTAATGTCCTGGTTTGAGCTGAACACAACCAATTCTGTTCAGTGATTTTACTTTTCAGCTTAGGGCAAATAAGACTGTTAAAGGATGAGCGAGCCTTGCTGCTCCCTCTGTGGCTCCCTGGTGTATTGCCACTCATCACAATGTTATTGGTCCCACGCATTTGTCAGCGTTTAGTGGCCGGCCCAGCCCTTACCTTCAACAACTAGGTACAAGGGAGGGCCTGGGGCAAGGTGCGCTGTGCTCTCCCTCTTCTGCATCATGTGGGCTGTTCACAAGAGAAGCCAACAGTTGAGGAAATACGAACTGATTTTGTGCAGGGCGGTTGGACCTTTAAAGGTCCCTTCCAACCCAGCCCATTCTACAGTTCTATGATAATCAGCAACTCTGCCCAAACTCATGTTTGTTGTCTCAGCCTCTTCTGGCGTTGCTCTTGACTGACGGGTATCAGGGCACAGGGGTTGGCTCGATGGGCTCTGGCGTGAGGAATGGGAGCTGTGCTGGCCGACTGAGCACCACATGCTACAATGGTGCTGCTCGGTGCTTTCCTGGGCTGGCTCTCCGGGGAGACCCCCCCCAGGTGAAGGAGCGCCCAGTCCCCAGGGGGTTTTGCTCCCCTCTTGCCCCTGTGAGTTTATTTGTTGGGCCCCGTTTCTTGTCTCTTGATGTAGGGCACGTGAAGCTCTCAGGCAGTGCCTTCCTGACCAGCTGAAGGACACCACCTTCGCCCAGGTCCTCAAGGATGACACCACCACAAAGCGCTGGCTGGCTCAGCTCGTGAAGAACCTGCAAGAGGGTCAAGTCACTGACCCACGGGGCATCCCCCTTCCTCCGCAATGACTGCTGGGGGAGGTGGGGGACTGGGGAAGAAACAGCTCAGGTTTACAAAGAACCAGGAACAGGTGACCTCTTCCGCAAGAAACGGCGTGCCAGCTGGCTGCTGGCCTGTCGGATCATCCCACCCAGCCTAAGGGCTGCTCTGTAGCAATGCAGCACCGCCTCCAGGGATTGCAACACCAGCAAATGCTGATACTACAGCTTAGGGGGAAAAAAAAAAATCAATAAAAATAATCTGTAAAGATCCCCATCCCTCTGGGAGGCTTGGCTGGCATCTCCCTGCCTGGCGGCGGGGGGAGCGCTGATGTCTGCTCTTGTAGCTGGCTCAGCCTCCACCCAGGCGGTGCGTGACACAGGGGTGTGCGTGCCACATCCCTCCAATTCCTTGTGACTTCGGGTTTACACATCTGTTTAGATGAGTGAGCTGAATAAAAGCCAATCCAGTTGTTTTATCCTGTCTTAAGACTGCAGGTTAGCCCAGGGACAGCTTTCTTCCCTGCCAGCACATCCTTGCTCCTGGCTCTACACCCAGCTGGTGCAGCGAGTGTCTCTCCCTTTTCTTGGGCATGGAGGCAGCGGCCACTAACTGCTTGCGGTGAACCCATGCATCCTAAGATTTATTCCTGGGGCTTTGGGGGAGGAGAAGACAAGGATTGTGTCTGTTGTACTGTAAATAATTCGCTCCTGTAGCTAACCAGGGGCCAGGAACTGACCTCCCATCTAGCCCAGCTTTTGCCTGCCAGGGCTCAGGCTGGCTGGTTGAATGGAGCTCGGCACTAGGAACCCTGCCCTGGGGCGGTGGGCAGGCTGCCGACCAGTGGTCCCCCAGTGTGGGACAACGCAGCAACATCTTGTGGGCTCCAGGTACTCCAGCTGCTGCCTCTCAGTCCTGGCTCTGCTCCCTCACCCCCTCCTGCAGCTCATCTCGGCCAGCTGGGTGCATCCATTTCAGCTTTCAGACCTGCCTTGGCGCCTGCCTCAGCCCCCACCGCAATTAAACTGGACCAGCAGCTGCTTACCTGCCTTCCCCGCGCCGAGGGGTCACTGCGGTGGCGACAGGCTCCGGGAAGCAGTCGAGGAGCTCCAGGGCTCTGCCGCAGCGGAGCCTGTTCTTGGCTGCAGGCGAGCCCCGGGCAGCTACTCCATTT
>NW_009708331.1:0-264 GCF_000703405.1 Apaloderma vittatum | reverse complement strand
AGCCTTGCGTAATAGGCAGAGCACGGCCTCTTCCTTGCCCCCAGGTCCCTTTTTATAACCATTGCCTTCTTTTCCCTCCACCCCGACCTTAACAGGGTGTGAAAACGCTTGTTTGGTTGCTTTTTGGTTCGTTTTAATTTTTTTTTTTTTTGTAAATTCAGAGTAATAAATAATAAAACTGCAGCCTGCACAGGTTACTGTCGGCCTGTTCTCTTGGGGAGGGCAAGCGGTGAAAGGGGGATTTATTGGGGGTGGGAAGAAGGG
>NW_009708330.1:10504-16103 GCF_000703405.1 Apaloderma vittatum | reverse complement strand
CCGTGGTGGAGGAAGGGAAGGCGAATGAGAAAACGGTTTTCTCGGCAGTGTAGAAGTATGAGAGTCCCATGGCCTTGGGAAGGTGCTGCTTTTAGCTAAAGCAGCTCTTGTGTTGGTAGGTGATTGAAAGAAGAACATCAGAAAAGGCGTGTCTGTGTGGGAGGTGGCAACTTGACTTGAACACAGGCAAAGATGGAAGTTGCCCGTAAGTTACAGGCTATCATACACATGCACACATTTGCACTGGTGTCTGATTGTGGTAACGCAGTTGAGTCATCTAAATATCCCAGGCCATGGCTTTCCAGTAAAGCTGACACGTGCTCATTTTCTACGGGTAAGCCTCCTGGATTTGGTTTTTAGAAATAGTTTGAATTAACTTGAAAAATACACTTGAGAGCAGAGGAGCGAGACAAACTGGAAAGACAGAAGAGATGTATTCATTTGACAAAGTGGTTGCATGCCCGCTGCAGAAGGCCGTGATAGCAGGAAGGTTTTTTTAAACTTTAAATATAATCAAGTTGAAAGTGGAGAAATTATAGAGTACCTTACCAATAGTATTTTAGACAATCTAGATCTGAGGAAATGACTGTTTAGCTACAAAACAGTGTAGAAGAAAAGATTCAGGAATGACAAAATAGGTGAGTAAAACCAACTTTCTCTTCCAAGACTTGGGAGCAGTGCAGGGAATAGGGCTGGGAGGCAGGAACAAAACTTAATACACTACAGTAGGGACTGGAAAGCCTGGACGTTATATATGGAAAGGAGAGTTGAAGGATTGTGCTGAGAATGAGGAAGGAGCAAGAAAAAACTGAGATCTTTCGGGAGAACTGGAAGAGGGGCAAGAAGGTGTGGAGAGGGCCACCCTCAGATCTAATGTATCGTCCATCCTCATTGCAAGTAGTTTAAGAGTTCTGAGAACCTGACAGAGTTTGTGATTTGGAAATTGAGATCCTTGTGGAAATGTGTGTTTTATTTTCTAATGCAGAAACTTTCTCTGGTGGGCTTTGTGACCCCTTTGCCTTCAGTTTCCCTTAAATCGGCTCTTTGGGTATCACTAGACTGATATTTTATCAGTGATTTATTGATGAGATTTGTGCTGTGCTGCCATATTTCAGTTCCAGTGTGCATTGCATTTCCTGGCAATAGTCATTTCTATGATCCCTCCAAAGTCTTATGAGAAGGTGATGACAATATTTCAAGAGTTTCCCTCCATGGATCTTTTAGTGCTTTATGATCGTAGTCAGCATCCTTATTGTCATTGTATAAACAGAGACTCTGTGCCAGGGCTTGAAGAGAGTCATGAAAGATAGGTCCACTTAGTCCCTCCTTAACATAGCAGTCTGGATGTACAGTAATCTCGCCTGGAAATTTCTGACTTGCTATTAGCCAGAAGATACACCCAGGGAAAGATGTCGATACTACCTATGCTCGCTAAAAAGTCTGCTCCTCGTCACTGCTGGAGACAGCTTGCTGGCTATGGAGGTGGGCACGTCTGTTTTTGTGACTTCTGTGGCTTTAGATTATGCACGTTCACTTTTTGTGATAAAGCAACTGATTTAAAAATTTGGAAGTAGGAACGCTTCAGGAAAGCTTAATTTTGGGGAACTGTATGTCATTCTAAACACACTACTAAGCCACAATGTTTAATGCAGCATTTACCTGTGGCAATGCTTACATTATGTTGCATCTTCCCTGCCTTGTGCCATGTGATCATCTCCCAGCACATTGCCCTCTAGTATTGTCTAAATAAATACCAGAAGAGTCAGCTCTAGAAATTGAGTTATTTTTACTATTTTCATGTAATAACTGTTGAGCCCTGCAGGCCTAGTGCTGGCAAAATACCATAGATTTGTCATTTAGAAGCAGAAATTTCAGTGTAATTTCCCAAATAGAATTTTGGTCCCCTCTGCTGCACTGAATTTGTTATTGTCACATGTTTTTTTCCTGGTGTTTCTAATGAGCTGTTAATGAGCTGCTAACTATGTATGTAAATTAAATGGGGTTAGACATTGAAAGGTTATCAAGAAATAAAATGCCATATAATGCTTCAAAGTGCTATAAAATAAATTAGTGTCTTTAATTGTGCTGGCACAAAGTTGATATTTAATAACCTATAGCCTCAATTCTTTAAATTATGTTAATTTAAGACATTTTCAATCTGTACCCCGAGTGACATAGCAAACAAGTTATTTCGTTCCCCCTTCATTACTAAGATATATCTGCAGTGTATGTGTGGGTTCCCGTGTGTCTCGACTGAATGATCAAATTATTAAAGATAGCTCAAGACCAGTGGAGCTTACTGTAAATATTTTTGTTACTATTTAATACAGCAGGTAAGAATGTGGCTATGGTGAATGGTGACTGCTTTGGCTCTGGTAATCTTTTAGAAGCTCTGATACTGGTAGCTCCAGCGATCTCGCTCGTCAGTTGTGGTTGTGTTTTAGCACCACAGTAACGAGGTGCTGTGGAGCAGCTTCACGGCACACCGGGGTGCTGGGTGGGACTGCTCGCTGCAGGCCTCGGCGCCTTTGCAAAGAAGGGGTTGCGTGGCCTTTCCTTCAGGGTCACAGCAGACTCATCCTGAAGAGTTGGAGAGGCACAGCTCTGGAGGTTCACTGGTGAACCCAAAATTTACTGTGTAAACACTATTTTTGTTGAGTGTGTTGGTAGCACGGGAAAAGGAGTTCCGTGTTCTCTCTCAGGGCTGCCCCCAGAGCTCACTACTGAGCGCTCGGATGGCCGCCACACCTGTGGAGAGGTGACCTTCTCCATACGTCACATGGGCCAAGCATTAGTTGAGGTGAACAACCCACGTTTTAATGCAATTTTCCCCCTGGAACTTGTGATGTGTACACGGCTACTGCCGAGGAACCAGGCGTTAGCTCAGCCCTGTACTGCTGAGTGATAGGGATAAAACCAGTCCAGTCGTATTTTTAGTTCGGGCAATTAGGAGGCTGGGAAGCACCACCAGAGTGAAAAAATCTAGGATTCTGCATCACAAACTGTAATTTAGTCATTTGTTTGACAAGTGTAGTTTAGTTTAAATAATTTACAATAATACTTCAGAATATGCTAGCAAATGTTCTGCAGTATGTTGTGTGAAATTAATGAAGTTGTGGTAATATGAGACCTCACTACCAGGCTTTGCCATTAAATGTGTGCTGAGAAGTAGGACAAGACACAGTTCTTTGTAGAGGCTGACTCATGAAGAAGTCTGGTTCATCTACTAGGAATCTGCATTATTCTGCCACACTTCAGTGCAACTGGGTATTTGCTGTCTCATGTTGAATACTACAAAGTTATTTTCAAAATGTCTAAGTCTGGCTTTACTTTGTTGTGATTTGAATGTTTAAAAGTTTGGCAATATGTTATGATTAGATTAGTAGTAGTGTTTTAATTGTTTTGGAAAACAAAAGAATTAGACAAAAAGAAGACAAGCATAAAAAAGGATGCTGTGTTTGCTTGTCTTAGTTTCACAGAGTAGCTGAAGGAATTTCAGCATATTCAGTGATGTCTCATGCTGTACCATCTTTTACTGCCATAGCTAGCCCAGAAGAATGGACTTGTTCTGAATTTTGCTCAAGGTCTGGGGATCCTTAACTATGTTTTTCAGTGCTTTCAAAGAACTATCCAGAGTATTACTAGGACACTCAAGCAAAGAATAATTTAATTTTTTTAATCTTTTTAATTTTTTTTTTATTGTGCCATCTTTGTTCCTTGCAGAAAATCAGATACATAATTTATGTTAGTTTCCCAGGAGACTGGCAATTTTGTCCTGAAAGCCTGTAGGGACTTTAGTACTCCAAAGTCAGTACTCCCAACGGCAAGTAACATAAAGCTGCACTCCACTGCAGACAAACTAATCCTCCAACAATGTTTCATTCAATCAAAAATGCTGCAGATTGAAGGTGTTATTGCATGCCTGTGTTTTCAAGAGATTATTGTGAATGAACCGTATTTTCCACTGAATAGTAACAGCAAAACAGCCTGTCTCTCTAAATGTTTCCCATGGTGATTTTGCCCCAAATGAGCAAAGATTGGGAAACAAGTAATTTTTTGTTTTAACTTTTCTCTCTTTGACTATGCAAATGAAAGCCGTTGTGAAAAAAAAATATTTGCAGTTAAAACTTCTAAAGTTAGATTTATTTTTATATTGTGTGGTGCTACTCAGTTTTCAAGCTGATTAGATCCTGAAAACTCTGGTTTTTGTGTTGGACTAAGTTTGAAAAAAATTGCAGAGAAATATTGTTATGATACATTTGAATTTAGTTTACAACAGTAAACTCTAGAAAGCAGTCACTTTTCCCCATATACATGTTTTCCTTTGCAAAATCAATCACTGATTGATCTTTTCTAGTGCATGCACAATTTTCTACAGAATATACTACTTTGTATATATACACACTACTACATGTACTGTATACACGTGTAAGTACTATCTTGTATCTGATGATGCGATTTTAGTGGAGTGCCCATATCCTATTTTTGAGATGCTCAGCTATGTGCTTCTGTGCTTGCAAGTGTTGGTGTGTGTCTTGATGATGGACCTGAATATTTAAAAAAACAAGATCTATCAGCAGAAGGAGATAGAGTGGCTCATGCCTCCATGGATGAGGTGATGGGTCAGCTCCCGGTTCTGCCATTCCCTTCACGAAAGGCTTGAGGCTGATCCAAGGGGGCTCACGTAAGACGTGAAGGGCGTCATCCTGTGCTAGTCTCGGGCTAGGATGAACGTTACTGCAAGTTCTCTCCAAAAAGCTCTTCAGTGAAATGCACAAAGCTGAGTGATGGTCCTGCTGCCATTCTCAGTGAATGCATTTTCTTCATAGCAAAACATCTCAAAGCCTTGCAAAGTCACTGTCAGATGTGAAGGGGACACACATGGAGCTGGCTCATGGGCTTGACCACATCCCCCCTGTTCAGACCTGCTTGGGGCAGAATGGCTTTTTATGGTAGGAGGAACGGGACTGTCAGGTGCGCTTGCTGTGGTGAATATTGGGAAGTTAGACTGGGTAGCTGTCAACTGGATTATTTTTCACAGACCCACAGTTGATTCTTAAAAGGAAAAAAAGAAAAAAGAAACATGGTAATGAAAACTAGCCAAACAGCTAATCCAAACACAGGGATGTGCCAGGGCCTTGTGAAATCCACGTTACCAAATAAACTGATGACACAGTGACTGCTTTAGCTATGGACCGCTCTTTATTTCTATGCGTCTTACTGCCGCTTAGCAATTAAATGTTTTGTTTCTGAGCTTCAGAGCCCAGCTTCACAGAGCAGAGGTGAAGTTTCAGCATAGATTAAAAAGGTTTTTACTGTGAGGTGCCGTCAAATACTGCAATGCTACAAATGGACACTTACAGCTTATTAAACTGGAAACAACTCCACTGATGCACACCATCCCATCTGGCATTTTATGTGGCTGAGATTGAAGATGAGGGGATAAAGGTGTGATAATAACGAAAGCAGTGGGGGTAGGGAAGTGGTGGTGATGAAACGTTCGCACTGGTCACTGTTTTCTGAAGAAAACAAAATGAAAAGGGGCGGAGAAGGAAGAAAAGAAAAATTAGTGTAATGAGTAGCTTATTTGTGAACTGAA
>NW_009708330.1:4864-10473 GCF_000703405.1 Apaloderma vittatum | reverse complement strand
TTTCCCTAAAGTGAAGGCAAAAAGGGTCTTTTAGCCAAAGGAGGTCATTCCATGCAAACCTCTAAAGGAAAGAGGATTTTTAACGATAAAAGGAGGGGAGAGTATGCTTCTTACACTTTAATGATTTCTTTGCTGCTCACAGATAGGAACTGGAACTCCACACTATTAGCTACAAATGGCATTTTGAAATGACTTTTTTTTTTTTTTTTGGGCAAACCCAAAAGACATTGCTAAGATTTACATTTTCAAATATATGCTGACCTTTTTTTCCTCTTTCTTTTAGTTCATTTGTCATCAGTATGTAATTGAATCAATATATTTCCTGATCAACCCAAAGATTGAATAAGGTCATGGGAAGCCATGTGTGGACATTAAAAATCATTATTTTACTCAAAATGAGCAGAGATGGCATAGACCATTCAGAGTTCCAAATGAAATTCTATTAGATTCTATTACACTTTTACAATTATAGAGACGTTCCAATATTACAAGGGGAAATGAAGTCATAATAAAAAAGCCCAGAGGTGTATTACAAAGAAATGGGCATACTATTTTTCTAGTTAAAAACTTGATGAAAGGAGCTCTGCTACTTTTCAGTTGCTGAGATGTGACCTTGTTCTTAAAGAAAATTAAAAAAAAAGAAAAAATATATCAGGAGCCATTTTCCTTCTTACTCACCCTTTATACTTCTTGTTTCACAGCATGTTTTTTAAGGAGGACAGGATATTTAAGCTGATTTTTATTGTAAAAAAGTTTACAGAGTTGCACAGTAAGAAGTTTGCTATATTTACACCTGGATAATTTTAGTATCTGTCTCTGGAAAAGTAGTTTTGGGGAGCTGCTTGCCTCTTTATGGAAGTTGTAAAGATAGAGCTTTTGGCACTTGAGACACCAATCTGGTCATTTTATGTGCTTTCCCTAACTGTTCCTCTTTACTTCGTCCCTCCACCCTCACTAAAATGTTTGGTCAAGCTACAAATCTTGGATTTGAGATGAAATTTTGGGAAAACCTGGAATCGGTGTCTGTAGCAGAACCCATTCCTACAGCTTGGAACACCACAGTAGGGCACTGACCTGCAGCTAAGAGTGAGGTTACTGTAGCGTTTTAAAGGTGCAGTTGTTACCTTACCAAGGGTCTTCTCCTCTTGGCATTGTGTGGAGAAGACTGGGAGAAACGAAGGTGCTTTGCTGAGTTTTTACTCTGTTCTGGATGTGCGGGGATGGGGGAGGATTTGGGTGTACCCTTTTCCCGAGAATCAAATACACTCTTTGCATTAGTTCTGTATTTAAATGTTGGCGTAGCTGTTAGTGAACTCTGCTACTGCATCCAAAGAAATAAGGGAAAGTATTGAAACTCCAGAGGCAAGTTAAATGAAAAATAGAGCAATGATATGTTACCTGAGATACACGGGAAGCAGGGAAAAAGGTACGGTGTATTCCAGTCTCCTATGTACATAACAAAAAATTGCTAACTCTAAAGAAATATAAAACTGAGAAACAGCAATAGCACAGATCAACCATAAAGTTGGAGTCCTACTCCTTATGTAAGGTTTCTGGTGATCTGCTGAGAAAATTAGGATGTTGCTGGGAAATACTCTTTGGTGTATGTGTAGGCACGTATGGGATTCTAGACTGATAGCCTGTGAAGGTACCTCAGTTTCCATGAGGGCATGTGGAAGGAAACAGAGACTTCCACAGAACTTTTCTAGACTGGAAGTCAGATGGCAACTTCAAAGGCATCTATTAAATGCTAGAATAATGCCTATTGTCCACCACAATAAACTGAAGTAATTTTCATGAGTGAACAGTTTAGAGATCACTAAATGGAGCAAGTGAAGGGGTATGATAAGAAATGTAATATCTTCTTTCCAAGGTTCGGGACACTAGCAGAGCCATTCTGGAAGAATTCGTAGTAATTAGGTCACCGCTTGTTCCTTTCTGCATGGTTAAAGGCACAAGCTGTGATTCAAGACAGAAAGAAGTACTTGAAGAGCCCCCTGGTAATGTCAATGAGCGTTAGAGTGTTAATCTGCCCTAATGTTTCCAGTGTTACCTTTTACAATATTCCCTCAGTACCTGAGCTTGTTTTTCCAAGTGTTGAAGTCATCTAGAGACCCTCCTGGTACTTTCAGCATTACTGTAGTTTACATGGACAAGGCAACAAACTGGGGCCATACTTCCAGAGGCAACTGAGCTGTGCTCCTGGATGGGTGCTTTCTGAGCATACCTGATTTGGCCTTTATTTTTAATCACTACATAAATTGAATGAATTCCTGATTTCAGGTTATAGATCGCAGGCTTACCCTTTGAAGGTACCAAGAAGTCTATTTAAATGTTCAGTGAAAGATAAGCTCTCTAATGGGTTTCATTGCTGCCATTAGGGTCTGTTGTATTTTCTTTTTCCCCAGACACTTGTTATGTGTGCATAAGGGTAAATATCCTTTGGCTGCTGCTCTTAACTGACTTCCTTTCAGAGCAGTAGCTGTTGTCTTAGTTTTGCTTCTTGATAGCTACGCTGCATCATCCATTTTGACCTCGTAACCTGCAAATCTGTTTTTCTTCATTTTTTCTGTTCAGTGGCAGTCCTTTTGTCACCTAGGGAAGAGACTTTCTAATAGCTTGGCTTTTTTTTGGCACCTCTTCAGCACTTAGACAACTTAACAGCTTTCAGTTGAACAGTTGCAGAATATGTTGTAGCAATACGAGTGGCTATTGCAAATTAATACAAGTCTAGATCAGGTCACTTCTCTCATGGAAGTGGTTTGCAGTGGTAATCCTGTAATGCTTTTCTTCAAAAGCATCTTGCTTGGATGAATATGTTTTGAACTGGCATTGGCTGCGTATACCTTGCAAAGTCCTGCGCTAAGCCTGTTGGGAGGAGTTAGTACGGAATGCAATGAGGAGGAAGGGAAATCTCTTCATGAAGTGTGGAGTCTGTATTAAATCTGGCTGAAGTCACCTCCAAAGCAAGAGACTTTGTTGAATCTTGAGCATAGATTTCTACGTGCTACCTCAGAGTTGGGCAGTGAGGTTTGTTTTAAGCCAATTGTGTAATGAAAATATAAGCAAGCATCCTAGGAACTTGTAAGTGGGTAAGTAATAATTGATGAAACAGTCAATGCTAGAATGACCTCCCCAAACCCTCCTGGAAGTTACTGAGACATTAAAGTGACTGAGATGAGACCAAGCTAGCAAGTGAGAATGTGCAGTGCTGTCTTCTCTGAATGGTTTCCAGTCTGAGCAACTATTTTGAGTCCAGTATATTATGCAGTGGGTTTGAAAGCAAATCATAGAATCATAGAATGGCCTAGGCTGGAAGGGACCTTAGAGATAATTTAATCCAACCTCCCTGTCATGGGCAGGGACGCCACCTCTCGACTAGACCAGGCAACGCATGGGGACCGAGCGGGAATCAAACCCACAACCTCGGTGTTGTCATTGTTGTCAGCACCACGCTCAACTCAATGGCTAATAAAAAATTGCATTTAAATGCCATAACCTTTTAAGGGGCTTCTTCACCTAAAAATATTTATAGTTTTGCCATTATTCTTGCTCTCTTTGTTCCTCTGTCAGTGTGTTCTTTCTGTATGGATAAAACGGAGGAAACAGCAAGAACACTTAGAGAAGTAACATGTTTGCAAAACTATTTTTATTGCCCTGGTTTCCAAAAGCTTTTTTTGTCTTAAAACTTGCAGAGTTAATTTTTTTTTTTAGCCTGAACTTTTGTCCAGCCCTTTTTAATATTCTTCATTCTTTCCAAATCCTAACTACAATAAATTATTTTGGAAACCACCTTGCAAGAAAACAGGTGAATATTTTATACTAGTTTCACAGAAGCTGACTGGTTTGAAGGGCAAATTTTGCTTTCCTCTCTTGTACCACATAGTACCTGTTCTCTTTCGTGAGGAGAGTTATTCAAGTCTGACCTTAAATGATTTGTTGAAAGCCAGAAAAGAAGTCAGTGTTAGAGTGGAGGAGTTTTTGGCTTCTAATTCAGAGTTGGAATGACTAAACTATACATCTGATAAAATGAAACTTAAACCTGTGATACTGCGTACTGTACAGCACATTTAAAATGCATTTACTTCCCCACCCCGGGAGCTTCAATAGCTCCAAAATAACTTTTAAAAATAAATTGTTTATTGAAAGATTAAGAGCATTTTATTGACTTTGCAGTTATGGCCAATTTCAGTGCATTTTTGTGACAGTATCTAGTCACAGATAGTCTCTTTCTTACGTGTGATGGTTTTATTATGTGAGAGAAGCCAACCTACTGTTTATCCCTTCCCTTGCTCTCATCCTAGCAGTCTCCCAGGTTCCCCCAGTGCTTTGTATGTCAAACGATCTCCCTGTCTCAATTCAAATCCCTCCTTAAGAGATGACTTCTGTGCAGATTTCCTATAATGATTCCCCCAAGATATCCATACTGATTTGAGACAGGACTTTCATCTATTGTAGCACCTGTGGTTGATGACACAGTTTCTGAACCTAATACTGCTGTGTTCAGAACTGTTCTGAAAAAATCCTTAAGAACAAAAATCACACGCTTTTCTTTTTGCTTGTCTTTTTTCACTGTGCCTCTGTAAGAAAAATGCAAGGTAAATGAACAGATCAACTTCTAAATATGCAGAATACAGGATAATTAGTTCGCAGATAATTTAAATATGAGCATCTTTGTTGTAATCTTGTACTGCTTTCCACATCCGAGTGCATGTAGAACTGCAATGAAACCAAATTCCTCCATAAACGTTGGCAGTTTGCTGCTCTTGAAGCCCTGGTGAACTTTCCTTCCTGCTTTTGCAGCGTATATTCCTCGAAGCTCCAGGGAGGGGGGAGGCGGGTGGGGGGTGTTTGTGTGTGATGCGATTAATTCTTCTTTCCCTGCTCTACTGAGTTCTGAATTATCACAGATGTTTGGTTTGTGGTTTTTGCTTTTTTTTTTTTTTTTCCCAATTGAATATGGGTCGCTCCCCTTTTGCAGGATGGGTGAAAATAAAGGGGTGGATTATTTGGTAGTTGCACACGTGACTGACCTTCGGTCTGCTCTGGTCTGACAACTGCTACGTTCAAGGTACTTTGTGGTAACGTGCTACAAGAAATCACAAAAAATGAGGTGGAGTGGAAGAACCCTGGCAAATGTTTCTATGTTCTGTTAGTTTCTAAACTGACTCCCTTTCAAAAATGTTCATTACACTGGGGGGGAAAAAAAAGGGCTGATAATAGTAGTGATGCAAATGGCACCTTCTCCCAAGGTAGACTGGATGGATATTAAATCTCCAGGACCCCAATGAACTCAAAGGAGCTCTGTATAATGGCATGTTGTTCCGTGTGGGTTTGTGACTTAGGACCACTGCGCAAGTTTGAACAAACAAGCAGACATAAATGTTGGCTTTGTGGAATTGTGATATCTTTTCATTGTAAGCCTAAAATGCTTACAATATTTCAGTCCGCTCTTGCTGAATTTTGAACTTGTGTCTGTCCTGTGGCTTTTGTTTAGAATAATGTGCAACACAGGTGGAGTCATGGCTTTTCAATTTCAATCCAAGAAAAGTTAGCTTTTGGCAGGTAATCAGAAAATACGCAAACAAAAAAACTCTTAAAAAAAATTG
>NW_009708330.1:0-4833 GCF_000703405.1 Apaloderma vittatum | reverse complement strand
AAAAAAACGCAAAAAAAAAAACCTTAAAAAAAAATTCCCCCTCCCCCCCCCCCCCCCCCCCTTTGTTTTGGATCCTTTGAACTGGAACCTCTGAGATAATAGCTGTATCATTGATATAGATCTGTAATCCATGACCTTATTACAAGTGATAAATTAATATTTCCAAACCTAATTGCCTCACTAATGTGTACCCACACCTGTCCTAACTTACTTCTTTCATTTTTCAAATTGCCAGTGAAAGCACCTGATCACCATTCTCTGCTGAAACAAATCTGCATCTAGTAGGCTGAGTGAAAAATAATATCCTGCTACCACAAACAAAAAAATATGAAATGTAGATAGAAATAGTTTGGAAGAAAAATTGTTTAACCCGAAAGCTTTGTACAGGAACCAGTTTAACTTACAGACTTTACAGCTGTACCACCTTGAACTGAATGGACCAGGACCAATATAAATCAGAGAAGAATCTGTACTTCTTTTTCTCCTGTGTGCTGGTTTCATTCCATGAGGACTCTGGTTGGTGCTTTACATCCTTCTCTCCATCTACTGTTGCGTTAGGCTAGAGCCTCTCTGATTCCTGCCTTCATACTTGGGCGAACTCAGCTCATATGTCAGCAGAAACCTGACCAAGTAAAATTTGAAACAGTGAATGTTCCTCTGTAATTTAGCAAAGCATGTCTTGCAGGATCTGGTCCTGTTAGATTTTCTGAGTAAAGTTGAATTAAATCACCATGTGGCCTCTGTGTAACCTGGTGGTGATGCAGCATGTTTCACAGTAGTTGTATTTCTAGGTTTCTTTTTTGATATGATGGTCTGTAAAAATATGGTTGAAGAAAACAAATAATAGTTTCTTCACTGATCCCTCTCCTAAATTCTAGTCCAGAGATCCAAAATACACTTCAGTTCATTTGTACGTCGTCTATATAGCTTCTCATGTATGCAAAGTTTCAGTTTCCTCTGATCATCTTAACTTTGTAAACCAAGTATTAATCCCACTTCGCAATGTTTCTTCCAGTGCTTTTTATTCTCATAAGAACTATCTACTATGTATCATGGTCCCAGTGCACATGGTGTGTGGGACAGTGATAAATGGGAATATATTGATTAGGAAAATCACTTAGCTCTAATTTCTCAAATGTCACTGAATAAGAGATCACTCTTGTGTGAAGCAGGATTGTCTAGTTCAAATATTTTTAGGGTTCTCCTGTAATCCTACTTTTCCATTTCAGAAATTAGTAGTCTGTTGCTAATAACAGAACAGGGTAATATCTCTTCAGTGTCTTCAGGCATCCTTCCCAAAATCAAACATCTACCATATTAAAAAAAAAAGCATCAAAACAAAACAAACAAAAAATCCACCCAAGCCCCCATGAAACCACCTTATGTAATATTGTGACCTAATATTGCAGTCCTTAAAAACTGCAAGATCCTTAAAAAGCACAACAGATACAAAATTAGCGCTTGGTTAGAAATAAAGTAAGTGGAGAGTCACAACGGAGAGAGGCAGGGAATCGCAAGAGAATTTCCATAAAGAAAGTTGGTGTACTTCCAGAGGCATACAACGGGCTATTTTAAAAGCTGACATCGAGAGAGAGAGCAAGATATGGAAAATCAGAGCAAAGTAGTTAGAATCCTGTGTGTAAAAGCCGCAGGTGATTCTTAATAGGCAGTAAATTAGCTGAAGGATAGAGAAGAGTACTTATTTTTGTGGCAATAGCAATGCTTTCATTTTCCAGCAAGTTTTTAACTGAAAAAATTAACTGAAAAGTGATGCAAAGAATAGGGGGATAATTGTGAATTAGGAGCCAAATTATGCCAGGCACAACTGAATAAGTTCTGACTTTTCTTACTGACAGACATGTATATTAATAGTTGGCACTTATTGAACCAAATATGAATATTCATCTTCATTTATATTTCAAGGCCTTTCATTCCTCAAGGACCACAGTGCTTTTGACCAATTTTCATCCACATTACTAAAATGACAGCTTTCACTCCTGGGCCCTGACAGAGGTCTGCAGAATTCATTGGAGGTCCTGGGAGGAGGGAACCAGCTCCCGCTCCCAGCTGTCCACAAACACTCATTAAGAGAGGCAAATATCCAGCAGAATCTCTGTGAGAATTTTTAATCACGCAAAGGCTCTGCTAATTAGGTAGCTGATGGGGCATAGAGAGCACAAGGACAAATTCTTTAAACAAAGGACTAGAAACTTTAAGAGCTTTAATTACTTGGGCACAGAGTTCATTTCAGAACTTGGGAGCAAATTATTCTAATAACAATAAGACCAAGTAGCAGGCCATATTAGTGAGCATTGTGTAGAAAAGTTCAATTTTCTTGGGCCGTCACAACTGTGATTGGAGTGTATTAGAAACTGAGGGGGTTATAAAGGTATTAATAATAAACTTGATTGTGAAATGTGTTTGATGCAGAAGATTTCCTACTAGTGTGCATTCTGTCCCTCTCTTCTGGAGAGCCAGGGAGCATTGCGCTGGGTCCCATCCCTCGGAATGCTCGCAAAGCTCAAGCGGTGGATACTTTATACACAAATGAAGAACAATGGCTGCTTTCAAAACAAAATCCTCCCCCTTTTGTTTGGTGCACCAGACTGTCTCCAAAACCTAAAAACTGGAAATGTGTTGCTTTCTTGTAAGCTAGAAGAAAGCCCATTTCACTGGCTGAAAATCTGTTTGTGTTTTTGGCTTGCTTCCTAAGTGCATAAATAGCACAGCTGTGTTGTGTGGTTTCTTCCAGGACGTGATTTAGGCTAGAACAATTTCCCGGATCTTCCTTCCAGGTGGAATAAGGAAGAGACAGAAATTGCTAAGGAAAGGGAAAAAGCAGAAAGCTTGAAGGATTCAAATTAGGAAACTGCTCTCCTACCCATCAGAAGGAGAACACAGAAAGTATACAGCTCTCTGCCTTGGAAGATGGAGACCAGCTGATGTGCTGCTCTCGTCATTGCAGCTGAGAAACCTGAGCGAGCCGCTGTGTAATTGAGACAAGAGGCACACCCTGCCCATGTGCTGCATAAAAAGCTCATTTCCTTTGGGCAGCAAGTGGGGTGACTAGGTAGGAAGGAAAGGAAATATTTGCTGTCTGCTGCAAAAGGTTTGGTGGCCTTGGACATCTCTGAAGTCAGGGGAGGGGGAATCGCTGTGTACTAGAAGTCTTCAGTGAAGGTACAGATTGAATTTTCTTTGGTTTTCTTCAGGAAGGGACTGTAACTTGTCAGCTTCTGACAAGGAGGAAGCTGATAGTTTTTTCAATGTGTTTCCAATGTGTTTATTATACCTTTAAAGAAAACTGGGTTCCAAGCGGGGGTCTCGTTTTCAGTAGATTTGGTGCAAAACCATTTGATGCAAATGCTAATTAAAACTTTAGTATCCAGTAACAAATGTTACAGCCAAGGGACTCTGCTCACTGCTGGTGAGGAGATAGGCTGGAACACGTCAATGGAATGTGCAAGAAGTTCCAGGGAAGTGTAAAAGGACAGGCAAAACTTGTGATAATTTTGCTGAGCAAGCAAGTGGTGGACTGGTGCTCAGAGTTGCAGAAAGAAATTAGAGAGAAAAGAAAGATATCTGCTCAGAGAACTGGAGGTAAAGCTTCAAGATCAGTCTTGAAATGTGAACAAATTTTGTGCTTCTGTTCGATACAGCATTTACCGCATGTTTTATCCACTGCTGAGGAAGGGCATTGCTAAAGAGAAACTGCTGCATTCCGCAGTTGTCAAAAAGCTTTCATTTTGCGTGGACTTTCCCCACGTGGGTAACCAGAGGTCGGAATGCAATAAACGTAGCTGAGCTATTCCATTAGGAGGTCGTTCTGCCCACGGTGGTCCCTCAGCCGTTTGTGAGAGCAGGGAGAGTTACAAAACATAGTACTGACAGAAGAGCTTTTTCTTCATTGTTGCTTTTTGGCTTTAATTCCCAGGAAAGCTGACATGAAAGAATAATTCTGTCACCTCAGTTCCTAATATTTCTGACAGCAGTTAGAACAGAATAAGCAAATAGGTGAGGGAGAAAACGTGAACAGAAGATGGGGAGAAGAGAGCCCCATATAGTATCTTCTTTTAAAACAATTCCTTTTGTGATTTTGAAAAGCACTTAAGCTTGAGGTACACTGTGCTGCTGTTCTCTCCTGGATCCTTTGGGGGAGTGTAGTAGTTTGATTCTCACTTCATGTGCTGCTCTGCTTTACTGGCTGTTGTTTTACCTGCTTGCAAGTCTGGTCTTGAACATGCAGCACACAAACAGTACTCTCTCCAGTTCGATCACGTTGCATTGATTTTATTTTTTTTTAAAGTGCTTTTATGGCACATAACTTCTAAACACCCATGATTTAGCAGTTCTGCAGAGCTTAAAGACCAGAATCCAGGAACGTAGCTGAAATTAAGATTTATTTATTTTTCCCCACGTAAAAATATGTGCAATCTACTTCTTAAAATAAGTATTGTTATAAATATTACTTTAATAACTTAGTATCAAAAAAGTGATACAGGACAAACTTGTGCACTTATGTTTAACTTTTTATTGAAGCAACATGATTTGTGGCAAAGGTTTGTGGCCCTGCTCTGTCAGCTTAGGTGTTATGACTCAAATCATAAATGAAATACCAGTTTTTCATGAGTTCTTCAATAAATCAGATCTCATTACGATTGCCTTTCTTTATAGATGTAAACTGGGTCGTCTTCTTCTTTCTTGCCCATTTTGTAAGTGTATTTTGAAGCTATGTTCATTCAACATGTAAAGAGATCCTTAACAGAAAGAAAAAATGTCAGACAAGAAGACATTCAAAGAAGTATCTGGACTTCAGTGAGGCCTTTGACACCG
>NW_009708329.1:0-8873 GCF_000703405.1 Apaloderma vittatum | reverse complement strand
TATAAATACATCAAGGGAGAGTGTCAGGAGGTCAGCACCAGGCTCTTCTCAGTGATGTCCAATGACAGGACAAGGGGCAATGGGTTCAAGCTGGAAAATAGGAGGTTCCACAAAAATATTAGGAAAAACTTTTTCACTGTGAGGGTGACAGAGCCCTGGCACAGGCTGCCCAGGGAGGCTGTGGTCTCTCCTTCTCTGGAGACATTTAAAACCTGCCTGGATGCATCCCTGTGTGCCCTACTGTAGGTGATCCTGCTCCGGCAGGGGGGCTGGACTAAATGATCTTTTGAGGTCCCTTCCAACCCCTAACATTCTGTGATTCTGTAGGTAGACAATAAACCATTGCACTCTTCAGCAAACATTCTGTCTCACATATAAAACTATAAACAAGCTCCACTTCACATGACAACTTACTTACAAACTTGCCATCTAGTTAAAAAAACAGTGAATTATAAACTTTACAGTATCCAACATCTCTCAAAACTACAGTTTAAAAGGACACGCTTCAAAATAATTTTGAGTGTGTATTGTATATTCAGCAAACACATAATATCCATTATTAAAGCAAATCAAGACAAATTAGTGTTCTTTGAATTCATACTAGACTACTCACTAACAAACGGCTTTGCGTATTTTCTCTCTAAAATTTTCTCTTTGAAGAGATCAGATTCAAAAATGTCATTTCAGGTATGTTTATCCCTGTCCACTAAGAACAGCAGTACCAAGACCAGACTTTGCTCTGTGAGACAGACGATACAGAAAGATAAGCACTCATCTTCTTCCAAAAGTCACAAATTACCTAAAGGTTATCTGTCATGACCCTTTCACGTTTAACAAGTGTCAACCCCTCCTGCTCACAGTTTTCTACTGGGGGGGAACAGAAACACCACCAGATTTTTTCACTACTAACCTTCAGGCCAAAAGAGCAGCACTGCTGCTGCGCAAAAGCTTGAAATAACCACATTTGATGTCTGGTATCTTGAAGAACTTCTCTCTTAGAATCGTCAGTTTAACAGGTCACTGCCCTCAGCAGGGATGTTCCCACTCCTTCCCTACTTCATTTCCCTCCTCCCTCATTTCACACTCCCACCATCGCTGAGCAAAGCAGTGATTGTTTTCTTGTCCTAGTTAGTTTTCTGTTGGGTTAGCTAACTGAACCAGCTAACAAAAGATCAGATAAGGACCAGAGCCAGGACAAGGATATAGTTAGAACTAGAAGCAGAAAGATGTTAGATCAGCTCAGCAGATTTTACCCCTAAACAGCAGCAAAGCCTAATATTTGCAGCTTTTGACAGGCACAGCTTTAACTTCTAGCCACCTTATATTCCAAAGGTTTCTAGGTGGGGTTACAGGAAGAATTTACGCTCTTAGTAATTTTAAATGCAAGTTTTCAAACATACAAAACCCGCATTTTTCAGAATGGTCCAGCAGGCAGGCCAGGCTCAACACTTCAACACTGGGCAAGCCTGTTAGGGCAGGCCTTCATAAATCTCCATCTGGATGCCTCTTAATGTTCCTGCACCCAACACAGAATTTAAAGCCACACAGCTGGTAATGCACTGGACAAAGAGAACAATGCTACCTGCCCTCCACTGCTTGAAAGACTGGGGCAGTCTTCCAAAATCGCCAGTCCCATATCGAACACTGACAAGCAAGTAAATAAGTTTCTCAATAAATGTTTCCTCTCATGAGCCACTCAAAAGCAAAAGTTCTGAATTTTTATTCTACGTAGCTGTGATAGACTTACTTCAACTCTAAAATCCAAATTTAAACCACTTTCTTCTCTTTCCTTAAACACATTTATATGAGCACTAAAACCCAAAAACCTCAGAGAAATTCTTGCAAGGTTTATTCTAATACTTTAACCAAAAAGATTCACCAAAAAGAATAACGGAAATTATTATGTGCTTTCTAATGATAATCAACCTCTCAATAATTTGTCCATAAAATATTTCCCATATAATATCAAAAATCAGAATCACCAGCTTATTTTAGCATTTATTTCCAGCAGCATTCACAATATGACAAATAGTCATACAGACATAAAAGAACAGTAGTTCACAAAGAGGAAATAGTTCTTCTGCAGCTCATCTGTTTGTTAGTGTAAATATCAATTTGAAAATTGAAAAGTATTAAAATCATTTTTACAATGACACCATGCAGGCTGAAATAAGCATCTTCAAACAAAAGCATCTCAGGCTTCCCTAAACTCTGTTCATAATATCAGCTGAAATACCAATTTAATAGTCATGTTGTGATTTTCTAAGGGTCTAAGTTCTGATACAATCTATACTATAAATCAGTTTTGACAAAACAGCAGTCAGCTCAAAAATAAATAACCCAAAGTTATTCCCAAGAACTTTGACAGGGTTCATATATATTAAAGCAGTAAATTCTCAACCACGTTTTAAAATACCCTAATAAAAACATTCACCTAAAGGAGTTCTTAACTTTACGAAAAAACATTAAATTTAGAGTCCAGCACAAAAGTAGCTTTGGCTACGTGTATAACCAACACACGCAGGCTACCAAATCCCCAAACCAGGTAGTATTTGCTCCTCACCCTGCAATCCACTGAGGATAAAATAACTTTACTACGGTAACATTAAGCCAGTAATAATAAAACAAGCACTTATATTTCACACTGAAAGGCCATTAAGAATAGATTTTAAATTGACAACTGGGAAATAAGCTACAGGAAAAGTGAACAGCATGTACAGAGTCCATAGCTGAGAACACATCACTGTAAATTTAACAGAAGAACTTGTTCGTTGCACCTCAGAATTAGAAAATTAAGATTTCTCACTGAAATAGGCACAATACGTTTTGCAAGAACGTATTAGTTCATTCACTTCAAGAAAAAATTGCCAGCCTAACCTGTGAGAACTGAAAACGGGAAATGCACTTAAACCCAGTGTGCTGTGATTTCATGCTTCACCTACTGACACACAGTTCTGCTTGGTAAGTACGAGTAGCCCAATAACTGAAGCTCCAGGTACAGATATTCAACCAAATTCAGAGAACTTAGATTACTAAGCAAGAGGATAATTTCAGGTGCACAATTAAGTGTAAAAACATAGTATTTGAAAACAAAATGCAAGAAAAATGGGACGGACATTGACTCTACTGAAAATCTGGTGTAAAACATGGTACTTAAATCAATGTTTTCTTCAATAAAATATTCTACTGAACGTAACAGAGTAGCTCTGATTGGAGAATCCGTGGTCTTAAATGGTGCACCACGGTGGTATACCACTTCCTGCCTTAAAGCCTACTGCACTAAACCACAAGGATTAATGACTGCAAATGCAACTAAATATAAGCAACAGGCAATAAATTTTAGAGAGCTTATTAACTGTATGATGCAGAAGCTTGCTAGTCTGAATTAAAATTCTTGATCAATATTATTCAGTAACCACAATCTGAAAATAGACTACAGAAGAGAACGACTAGAATGCCACTTGTAACTAACATGTAGGGTTACTACTTTATTATATTAGCAACTTGCATATTTACAAATCTTATTTTCACAGCTATATACATAGCATGACCATCAGCAACTCCCATTACCACTAATAAAATGGCTCATGCTATTTCCACATCCACTCAGTAGAGAATCAATCCTACTCTTCCTGAACTCCAGGTTGAACTGTGACACTATTAAATGCATTAAATTAGCCTTCCTGGCACAACACTGCACAGTTAATGCAAAGGAAAGGCAGACTGGTTGAGTGAAAAATACTTCAACAACTTCTGACAGCAACACTGACTCACTTAGAGGAAACAGACAAGATGGTCCTCCCCCTAGCTTATCCTCACCAAACTTACCAACCTAACTAGTTCACTGTAAACCTTGAGTATAGAGGAACATTTAATAACAATTTCTGCAACTATATTCTGCAAGCTGGAGCACAAGAGGTTCCACAAACACATTAGGAAAAACTTTTTCACTGTGAGGGTGACAGAGCCCTGGCACAGGCTGCCCAGAGAGGTTGTGGAGTCTCCTTCTCTGGAGACATTCAAAGCCCACCTGGATGCGTTCCTGTGTGACCTGCCCTAGGGGATCCTGCTCTGGCAGGGGGGCTGGACTAGACGATCTTTCAAGGTACCTTCCAACCCCTGACATTCTGTGATTCTACAATTCTATCTCAAGCAATGAGCTTTTTTTCCTTACTTTCTCTTGCTGTTCTGCTGAGGGCAGAGAATGAGAGACAGACACCTGGCAGACAGTCAGATTTAACCCACCACAGCATATAACTTCAATTTTGAAATCACATGGTTTTTAATGAAGTCCTACCATTCCCTGGTGGGCCAGATACACCTATGTATTCATTTATTGCACTTAGGAGAAAGATACGATAGCACATTGTATATCCATTATAGCTGTTTCACTAGTTTCCTAACATTTATAAAGGGTTTCAACTTGTCAGCATCTTCTTGAAGTTCTGAGTTAATATTCACTGGAGCTAATCAATATCTTTTTTCATGCCTGCAAAACAAGTGTTCTATCAATGCTAAATTTAATCACCTCTTCACTGAAGCTGGATTATAAAAGAAACAAGTTTAAGGAACAGAAAAGCTGAAAATGTTTCTCTTGATGCATTTCTGATGGTTAAATAAATTTTACGAATCTCAGTTGCCTCTGTTAAGGTGATACACGTCTTCAGTAAACATAATAGAGATCTTTCTTGAACTTTTTTCTAAACCCTGATACCTGCAATTCCTTATATACTTACCCAAGTTACACACCAGCACTGGTCATTACAAACAACTCTGCAGAAATTTCACATTACATTACATTCCAAAGTTACTAGTTGTAAAGGACCACCATTTCTGCAATTTAAAACTAATATGCTAATAGATGTTCAACCTACAGGAAGATGCTTCCAAATCTCCAGCTACTTAGAAGGTCTAAGTAAAATTAACAGATATGTGAAAAACAGCAATGAAACTCATCGATCTATAGACCACAGTAAAATTATGAAGAATTATGCAGTTTTCACCTTTATGTCTCTTTGAATAGCTATCTGCAGAAGCTGAAAGCAGGTAGTTCTAATAACCAGAAGGATGAATTATTAAGAACAGGAATAAATCTGCTTCCCATCCTTCCCCTCACAAACACCGGAAGGCTGCTTCTGTGTATAAAATGCAAGACAGTCATGGCAACGGGAATTCTATGAAGAGAGGAAAATCGGAAGCTCACTCGTCCTTTTCAGTCTCTACAGCTGACAGCTAAAGCATAATAATCTTGAAAAACTAAGAAACACAGAGCCTTTTAGAAGAATCTGGACAATACAGCACACAGAAATCCTACGCTCCTGAAAGCTGAGCAGGGCACATGGGCTTGGCTTTTCGCTTAATTCTGCATGCTAACTTCGGTGGTGGGACTTTCCTCCACCTCAAACCTGCTCCTGCTAGATATTTACTGACCATAATGTCTCCATCTGGTAATTTTTTTCTGACTCTTCCAACAAAGAGTTAACAGACCTAAGTATTCAGTTACTCTAGAAAGCTCTATGCACCACACAAACCGAAAAGAATATTTTTAAAAGAGTGATGATCATGAGAAACAAACAAAAGATTATTCCAGAACAGACTTATACAGGGCAAGCTCAAAGAAACTGGACAAGCCAAGACAGTGTTTGAATTTATGTTGGTATATGATGTGCAAATCACATAATTGTGTGGTCTTCTTACTTACACCATCATAGCTAGAAATTTTCCTTAGGATAATCTTGAACAAAAATCATGCAGCACACTGTCAAGTATAATTGTTCTGTGCTTTTTAGGAAAGACCCAGATAAATCAATGCAGACTGAAAATATGTTTTTATAATATCGGCCATCAGGTAATCAAATTTAATAGAATTACTTTATTGCATAGTTTAGACTGAGAATGAACTTGCTAACAGGACAGCACTAGTACATAAAAGCGTTGAACAGAGAGTATAAAATTTAAGCTATGAGTGACATTGTGCCAGATACCACAAAAACATCCTCCTAAATAACAAATACACATCCTTGCCTTCTCTTTGAGAAGTATAATGTAGAAATAACAGTATGAGTTTTCCTATTTAACGAAGCAGCGTCTCTTGAAAAACACATCACCTTGCTAGGTAATTGATTGGCTGGGAAAATTGATTGGTGGGAAAATTTAAAAAGAACAGTCGTTGAAGAAAAATTAATGAAAAAATTCTTCTGCCCAAACAGTAGCCTTTCATCTTTCATCGCTGCAGGTTCATCTATTACATATTTTCTGCACTTCCTATTACTTGCCACAAAATCTTAAGCTGATGTGCTCTGACATACTATTTTATCATAAGCTCAAGTGAAGGGTAACAATTTATGTAACAT
Source organism: Apaloderma vittatum (assembly GCF_000703405.1). NCBI lineage: Eukaryota > Metazoa > Chordata > Aves > Trogoniformes > Trogonidae > Apaloderma > Apaloderma vittatum. Next base: position 2,520 of record NW_009708329.1, on the reverse strand, counting down.
TCCCTGTTGCTAAAGTAATTGAGCTCACTAAGTATCAATCATAATTTGCATAAACACTTCCAAAATTTTAAAGAATGGATTTTTCATTTCACAAACAGAAATCATACGAGTTGCAACCATCACAACTCAACTACTATGAACTGGCAATTTCCACATCTAAGAGATTACATGTTTGATTATTTTGAAGCTGCCATGATGCTGCTAATGGGGGGAAAGACACATTCAGCTTAGTCCTGAACTCTGAATTCTCCAACTAAATCTCCACGAACTTCTGCAAAAATTTTTGGACTTAACAATAAAACTTCAAAGCACCAGCTGGCATAGAAAGGGGGTGGCTTGTCTGCTGACAAATACAGGCCAATGTAAAGCCTTTAATACCCCCATCACCACACTGCCTATCGTCTTGCAGACCAAGTTCAGGTCCCAGTCACATTCTGAGCCTCCTGTAGATCACCTCAAGAGCATCCACAACAAAACCTTCTATCAACAATGAAACACTAAATTATTACAGTAGCATTAGTTTATCTCCACTGCATGACTTTCTTAATGTTTACCTTCCCAAACACTACCCAGCAATCACAACCCCACCTTCACCACAAAATACAAGGCCATTTTGAACATAATTTGGACTTAACTGGACATAGTAGCTTCGGAATAATAACTACTATTAGAAGCAAAACCATCAACATCCAACTAACCAACAGTTACATCCATTTATCTATTCCTACTCTTTCAGAGAATAAAAAAATCTGCTTCATATACAGATTCTGTACAATGTAGCTCTGGGATCGCCAAGGTGGGGTGGGCTCACTGACAGTTTTGTTACCAGGGCACTCACATCACTAAATCCTGAAGCCCTTCATGCTGGACCTCTTCTCTACAATAAGCTCACTCTCTGGTCTCTCAGCCAATTCTAAAGGGTGACGCCTCTCATTTGGCTGATATCCTCCATTCCCCACTCGATTAAAATTTAAACATGCTCAGGCTGTGACCCATACTGCACTCACAGTCAACATTCATAACACAATTTCATTCTTTCGTTCTCATCTTCCCCTTAAACTCCCTGTTGTCACGATGCCTGGATAAATTGCCAGCAGTCAGCGTATTGCTGTGTGGTGGCCAGAATCCATCAGGCTGACCAAGAGTACCTCATTCTTTTCCTTCACTCACCATCTGTCTGTATCCATCTCCTATTATCTTAGGCTGTCCTTATGGACTGTATGCTGTTTGGGGCAATAACCATCTTTTTTCATTCTCTATTTGCACAAACCAGCATGGAGTCCTCCTCTGTAGCTTTTATTAAAACAATAGAAGTGGAATTGTTCAATAGACATTTTATAAACTTTGGTTCACACAAAGAACACAAAAAAGGTCAGAGAAAGAACAGAAAAACAAACAACAACCACTTCTTTGTATCTGGTTCTCCTTTCAAGACTCCTCTCCCCTATTCCAGAAAAATCAGCTTCCCAGTTTTCAAAAAGCATAAATTTAAATACATGTATGTCAGGTTATGACAGTTACAAAATATTTCAATATTTAAAGAGTGTAAGTCACACTAATTCAACATAGGAAAAGCTACTGCATAACAAATACATCTATATAATTTCACTGTAACTGACATGTTTCATAAATGATCTAAAACATGCAATGTCTTTAAAGGACAGCTGGTCACTCAACAATTCAAAAGAAACAGTCAGAGTTCTTTCACCGGGATATTTTAAGTATTCTCTTGTCACTAGCTAAATATTGTCTCAAATTTTCACTGACAGAATAATCTCACGGCAAATCTCATGCCGACTTTGCCCTCTGGAAACACAGAAGCACTCTCCACTTAGTGGACTGAAAACAAAAATAAAACTGGGATCCTTTGTACTTCTCTCAATATTGACACCACAAACCCACGTCACACTCCTTCCTTTCCTACACACTGAGACCCTTCTTAGGGGGTCTTTTTTCCTTTGTTTGTTTTGCAGGGAATTCTTTCATTTGGCCCTACAATCACTATCAAAGTAAACTGGCAATATTTTGCTTGTCTTGTAAAACGACAAAGAACGAAAGAAATCGAAGTCCTAACACCAACCCGGCTCCAGAGTGGTCACCACAAAAATCCCACGCTGCAGTAGCAACTTGTGCTTGACCTCGTTCTCCCTAATTCTGTATCGTCTCTACTCCATCGGGCTTTCCTCCTACACCTACCACTGCCCTTCCTACCAAATATCGCAGCCCTGCTTGGGAAGGGAAATATAAACCGAGTGGCATATCTCAGTTAAAACATATGTCATCGCGCTCTCGATTAACAAGCACAGATTCTGTATTGCCAGGAGTCGGGCACCTCACTGCAGTGAGCGGAGGAGAGCGGAAGGGGGGACGGGAGCGAAAAGGAGCAAGAGATACAAACCGAAATGAATATTCAACACACTCACAAAGTGGAAGGCATTTAATTTAGCAATCAATTACACATTTAAACGCCTCGTCACGCCGGGGCAGCTCATGCTGGAGGTGAACCAGCTCTCCTCCTCT
>NW_009708328.1:627-2720 GCF_000703405.1 Apaloderma vittatum | reverse complement strand
CAGCCGGATTATGCCCGCGCCCACAGGGGAACCGGCTTCTCAGTTCTTGTGCATCAAGCTTTGCCGTCTCTCTTTGATTGCAGTCACGAAGCGCAGATGCCCTTCCTTATTGCGTCTTTAACGGTCTCTCAAAGCGAGATACACTGTCAGCTGCTTTTAGATCTTCTTGAGTGGAGATGAGCTCTCAGAAATAAGTACTCGTGGCAGAGCAGTACGGTAAGGACCTCAACTGCCCTTAACAAAATAAGGAACTATTCTTGATGGATTAATCAGTAAGGAATCATGAATAGCACGAAGCTAAAGTTATTTCAGTTCTTTCTTGCCCGATCTGCAAAAAATTTTTCATCCCTGCATTTCTTCTTTTTGCTCATGTAAGTCTGAAACTTTTGTCCCATTGTCCATTTTTGTTGTAGGTAGAAGAACAGTTACACTGAGAAATATATCACTCTAAAGATAATGTGTATAACTGCTACCCAAATCTTGGACATAGACATCCTTCACTATACCAGGTAGCCCAAAGCCCCACCAAATTGACCTTGAGGATTTCCAGGAAGGCAGCCTCCACAACTCCTCTGGGCAACCTCTTTTTTAATTTTTTTTCCCCTTCTCCTTTCAAAAGAAGTCGTATTAAAAATTTCTCTCCTTTTTTTTTTAATAACCTCACTTTATATTAAAAAGCCACAATAATATCAACACAGAGCTTCATCTTCATCCATTTCTCTTTGACTGTGGGCATTAGAGCTGCAGGCAGTACTCCAGGTGGGCTCTCATGAAAGTGTAGCTGAGGGGAGGGGGCACAGAAAACCACTTCCCTTGACCTTCCGGGCATGCTACTTGGTAAGCAGCCAAGGATACCGTTGGTTTTCTGGACAGCAAGTGCACATTGTTAGCCTGTGTCCCATTTTTCACTCACCTTTACCCTCAAGTCTTTCTCCACAAGGCTGCTCTCAATCTCCCAGTCTCAATCTTGCACTTGGCATTGTTGGACTCCATTATGTTCACACGGACACATGTTGACCTTCCGGGCATGCTACTTGGTAAGCAGCCAAGGATACCGTTGGTTTTCTGGACAGCAAGTGCACATTGTTAGCCTGTGTCCCATTTTTCACTCACCTTTACCCTCAAGTCTTTCTCCACAAGGCTGCTCTCAATCTCCCAGTCTCAATCTTGCACTTGGCATTGTTGGACTCCATTATGTTCACACGGACACATGTCTCAGGCCTGTCAAGGTCCTCCTGGATGGCATCTCATCCCTTGAGCAAAATGAGTGCTCCACTCAGCTTGGCATCTTCTGCAACTCAATCCCACTCTCCGTGTCTTTGATATTATTGATCTACTTTAAATAGTATTGGTCCCAGTACAAACCCTTGTGGGACACAACACGTTACTGGTTTCCACACAGATACTGAGCTATCAAATATAATTCTTTGGACATGGCTATCCAGATAGTTCCTCAGCTATCAAAGAGTGCAACTGTTAAATTCATCTCTCTCCAATCAAGCAGCCAGCATGTTTTGAAGTAGCACATGGAGGACACCTTAGATGCGATCTCTCACTGCCCACTAGTTTGTTCATGGAAACCTTGCCTTGCTGTGTTGCAGCAGACAGATGGTTTTGCTTTGTTTGGCTACACACAAGTGTGTATCTGGGAGCACATGTCTGTTTATTAAAGCTTTCCTCTTCCCAGCTCTCAACATCAAAAGTGTGTATGGGAACCACTCAGACAACTGGAAGAGATGTGACTTTCCAGATATAGTCAGATACACCGGGGTGGAGGTGCAGCTCATGAGAACAAGCAAGGCAAGAGCAAGAAACACACAGAAATGAATGGATCAATTAGAATAACATTTTCTGAGCTAAGCTTACCGAACAGCAGGAACCCAAATTGCATGGCACACCTACAGGCACACGGTTGTGTTAACTGTGACGAGCAAGGAAGTGAACAACTGATCTTTAGCCTCACACACAGAGCTCTCCTGTCTGCCTTCTGACCCTACACAACTTGCATCTTTCATTCTTCTCAGAAATGACAAACATGTATCAGGAGAGGATAATGCACTACATGCACACCAACAAGGGGGGGTACATTCCTG
>NW_009708328.1:0-401 GCF_000703405.1 Apaloderma vittatum | reverse complement strand
AGAGCAAGAGGCACTAACCCACAACCCATGGCTACATGAAGCCATGCTGATAGTTACAAGTAAGCCAACCTCCACAGGAAACAAAGAAAAACAAAACCATAAATCAGACAAGAAAGGCAACGAAGCATTAGAAGAGAAAGTTTTGCCAGAGGAAGTCACCAGGACATCATCTTGGTCTTCATTGTGCATACTGAAATTCATCTGCCAGAGCCCATGGAAGTCATTCATAGCTCAAGCTGCAAGTGCAGCCTAAAAGCCTTGCTCTGGACTACATTGTGGGAGGTCTCATTATAGGAAATAATCATCAGCACTCAATGTTTTTCTATTGTGGTCTGTTCATCTCCAAAAAAATAGGAAGACAAAAGTACAAACATAGAATCACAGAATCATCCAGGTTGGAA
>NW_009708327.1:0-1973 GCF_000703405.1 Apaloderma vittatum | reverse complement strand
TATTCTTTCCCAAGTGCAAAACTCTACACCTACCCTTGTTGCATTTCGTAAGATTTCTCCCCACCCAGCCCTCCAGCCTGTCCAGGTCTCTCTGAATGGCAGCACAGCCTCCCGGTGTGTCAACCACTCCTCCCAGTTTTGTGTCATCAGCAAACTTGCTGACAGTGCTCTCTGTTCCCTCATCCAGATCATTGAGGAATATATTGAAAAGCACTGGCCCCAGTACTGACCCCTGAGTGACGCCCCTAGACACAGGCCTCCAACTGGACTCTGCCCCATTGACCACAACTCTCTGACTTCTTCCCTTCAACCAGTTAGTGACCCACCTCACTACTCGATCATCCAGACCACGCTTCCTCAGTTTACCTATGAGGATGCCATGGGAGACGGTGTCAAATGCCTTGCTGATATCCAGATAGACCACATCCACTGCATGGCCACCATCCATCCACCTGGTTATGTCTTCATAAAAGGCTGTCAGGTTGGTCAAACATGACTCCCCCTTGGCAAAGTCATGTTGTCCATATGGACAAGTAGAAGCAGAGGTGCCTTCTGTGTTCATCACTGGCAGGAATTAGGAAGTATCTTTCTGCACATTCTGGTGGCGTAAATGGGGAGTGGTCTTTAACAGCTATGCCAAGTAGAATGACAAAAAGATAGATCATGGCCATGGAGCAGTGACCAATAAAATTGTTTACATTCCTAATTAGCTATGAACTAATTATGTTTAGCAAAGGTATTGTGGTTTGAGCCCACCCAGCCAGTAACTAAACACCACACAGCCACTTGCTTACTCCTACCAAGGGGGCTGGGTGGAGTGGGAAGGAAAAAATGTAACAGGCTCCAGGTTAAAAACTAAAGGACAGGGAGGGCTCCCTCACCATTTATGGCCATGGGCAAAAAAAAAGTTGGCTTCTGGGAAAAAAACACATGAATTTAATTTGAACAACAAAACCACAGTTTACTACCACCACCAATTAGATCAGAGTAAAATAATGAGAAATACAGACTGACCTCAAAAAGACCTTCCCCCCACCCCTCCCTTCTTCCTGACCTCAGCTCTGCTCCCAGTTTCTCTACCTCCTTCCCTGCAAGGAGCACAATGGGGATGAAGAGAGAGGGTTGCAGTCAGTCCACCACGTGTTGTCTCTGCTACTCCTTTCTCAGGGGCAGGAATTCTCACAATCTTTCCCTGCTTCAGCATGGAAGACAGTCCTCTATGAACTTCTCCAGCATGAGTCCTTCACACAGGGCTGCAGCTCCTCACAAACTGCCCCAGCGTGGGTCCTTTCCACAGAGTACAGTCCTCCTGGTGACAAACTGCTCTGTGTGCACTTGCTTCAAAGCCATGGTCTTCTTTGGTCTTCACTGACCTGGGTGTCTGCATGATTGTCCTCTCACATCGCTCTTGTCTCCAAAACAAAATAATTTGATCAGGTGGTTTTTCCCTTCTTAAGTATGTTTGTCGCAGAGGCACTGATTGGCTCAGGTTTGGCCAGAGGCAGGTCTGACTCATAGGCGAGGGAGCCTTCTCACAGGAGCCACCCCCATAGTCATCCCTGCAACCAAAACCCCACCAGGCACAGACCCCACACAAAAGGTTGTCAAACGTGCTTCCCCAGCACATTCCCCTGATGGACATAGCACTGCAATGTGCTGCATAGGAAAGCAGTTTGTGCTGAAGTAAAGCAACAGATGTCATTTTCCTGGACTTGTGCAAGGCATTTGACACTGTCCCACGTGACAACCTTGTCTCCAAAATGGAGAGACACAGATTTGACAGATGGACCACTCGGTGGATAAAGAACTGGCTGGATGGTCACACGCAAAGAGTTGTGGTCAATGGCTCGATGTCCACATGGAGACCAGTGACAAGTGGAGTTCCTCAGGGGTCTGTTCTGGGTCCAGTGATGCTCAACATCTTTGTCAGCGACACAGATGGCGGCACTGAGTGCGCCCTCAGTAAGTTTGCC